>NC_044391.1:62513139-62813139 GCF_006542625.1 Nomascus leucogenys
ATTTTCAGAAGAAAATCACACATATGTACACACAGATATGTAAGACCACAGGAATACACCCAATGGTAACACCCGTTATTTCTGGATGATGAAATGGTGAGTGATTTTTATTTTTCTTTATGCTTTTTATTGTTGTTGTTGTTGTTGTTTTTGAGACAGAGTCTCACTCTGTCGCCAGGCTGGAGTACAGTGGCGTGACCTTGGCTGACTGCAAACTCTGCCTCCCAGGTTCAAGTGATTCTCCAGCCTCAGCCTTCCGAGTAGCTGGGACTACAGGCACATACCACTACTCCCAGCTAATATTTGTATTTTTAGTAGAGACAGGGTTTCACCATATTGGCCAGGATGGTCTCAGTCTCCTGACCTCATGATCCACCTGCCTCAGCCTCCCAAAGTGCTGGGATTACAGGTGTGAGCCACCGTGCCCAGCCTCTTTATGCTTTTCTGTATTTTCCAAATTTTCTGTAAATTATCATGGTTGCTTTTATAAGCAGACAAAAGTGAAAGAATAAGCATTGTTATCATCAGAAAGGAAAAATTTAACACGGGAATGGCCCAAGGGAGTGTTTGGAAAAAATTAAGTGAACAGTGGATACAGATGGACAAGAAAAAGGAGGAGGAGTTTACTCAGTAGCCTTTGAGCCACAGAATACAAACTCTTTTCTCTTGTAAGGTCAGCCCCAGTTCTGTATTTGAGAGAAAGCAATAGAGACAGCTGTGTGTATGGGTGACATTGCTCTACATTTTGCTCAGCTGTTGGCAGCAGCCCTACTTTCTCTCTCCCCAAGCAGAGAGGGAAACTGCTAAATTGCAAAAAGAAGAAAATCCAAAATCCAAGATGCATTAAGATATAGTTTGTATGTTTATTCCTTCTACATATTTAGGTGTCGCAGCTCAAATTCCAACCTAAATATAACAAGAGAAGGAGCATTTTTTCGCGAACTGAGATACAAGCTCCACTTTGTGAAATTATTCCTCTGGGAATGTCCACAGAAGCTATCATCTTCTTTCACATAATCCCAGGAAATGAGATAGCATGGGAGAAGATGTCTTTCAAGGGATCTGTCCAGGAATGAAGGGCACCGAATGAGCAAGTCTTTGTTTCCAAATCTAAATCAGCGGTGCCCAAAACTCACCTTCTGTTATGGACTGACTTGTGTCTTCTGTTCCCACCCCCCAAATTTATTCGTTAAAGCTCTAACCCCCAATATCATGGAATATGGAGATGAGGCCTTTGAGAGATAATTAAGTTTAGATGAGGTCACCAGGGTGGCGTCCTTCTGATGGAATTATGCCCTTCTAAGAAGAGAAACCAGAAAGCTTGCCCCCTCTCTGCCATTAAGGACACAGATAGAAGGCAGAAGTCTTTAAGTCTGGAAGAGAGCCCTCACCAGAAATCAACCATGCTGGCACCCTGATCCCAGACTTCCAGACTCCAGAGCTGTGAGAAATAAATGTCTGTTGTTTAAACTTCCTCAGTCTATGGTGTTTTGTTATGGCAGCCCAAGCAGACATAGACAATTTCTCTCCCTCTGAGTTCCTCGTGGACCCACTGTCTGCACCATTACTTTAACTGCATCCTAGTCTGTTTTACAGTCTTGTGTGTTTTAGGGGTAGATCTAGAGTCTCTATGTTAGTGTTTTGAAGTTAGGAACTATGTCCTTAAGTTCTGCTACCTTCTGTATTGGCCCCCAAAGTATTATACATACATTCATCACTCAGTGAAAAAGTATGTATCAAGTAACTACCATATACCAACCACGTTGATAAACTCTGAGGAATGGAAATGACAAATAAGAAGTTTTAAGCGTTGAGCAGCAGAGCAGACAAGACAGGTACATACATAGACAAACCTAACAAGTGCAATAAGCACAATTCTAGTGGCAAGTGAAATGCATGGGCACACAAAGGCAGGAGTGACTCTTTTACCTGGTGTCAACTAAAGAGAAAAAAAATCAGACTATTTTTCCTTTGTTTGTAGAGATGGGGTCTCACATATTGTCCAGGCTGGTCTCAAATTCCTGGCCTCGTTCTCCCACCTCAGCCTCCCAAAGTGCTGCAATTACAGGTATGGGCCACCATGCATGGATTAAAAAAAAATCAAGGTTTTAAAGATTTAAAGTTAATTTTATTTAAAAGTCTTACCAAGGACTATAGACTGAGGCCTATAGCCCAGAAGCAGCCCTTTAGAGAGGTTCTATCAGACTGCGCCAGCCCAGTATTTTAGCAGTGGGCTATATAGATAATGAAGGTTTAGTATGTGTAAAATCACATCAAACTTGTTTATAAGTTATAGTAAAGAGGAATCACATCAAGGGTGTAAGAGTAGATCTGGTTGTAGATATACACATTTGGGTGTAAGAGTATATCCCGTTATAGATTACAGAGGCGTAATCACTAACCTTGTCAGACATTATCTTATGTGTAGGAAAAGCCAAGAACTAGGGTCATTTATCTTTTAAGAAATACAGTAACTCAGGCAAGAGATGTGGGGCACTGTGTGCTCTATCCTGTTTGGTTTGCAAAGCATCTCTCCAGAGAACTGCATGTGGTCACAGAGTCAGAGCCTTTGTGAAATCACACTGGCAAGCAGAAATGAGCAAATATGACTTCTTACCTATGCTACTTTGTCTCACACTGGGAAGTGCAGATGACTCCCCAGGTGAGACGGCATTTGATTGAGAGCTTAAAACAAGAGTCCCACAGATGAGGAGAAGAAAGAAGTTTTCACTCCAGGCAGGAGGAACAGTGTGAGGGTGAATAAGGAGTATGGTAGAGGAAAACAGAATGGTCTGGTGTAGTGTATGGGAGTGGGGAATGGGAGGAGGGGTTAGAAACGTGGAGAAATCAGACTAGACAAGTAGGTTAGATGCAAATCATGAAGGACCCTGATTCCTGAATGAAACCCTAAAGAGCTTCTACCTAATGTTCTAAATCCTAGTCTGCTCTCAGGGATTTTTAAGCAGGGAAATGAGTGATCTAATCTGCAATTTGGAAAAGAATCCCTAGAAGAAGAAAATAACATAACATCAGAAATAGAGACTCTAAAGGAGAATAGTGAAGAGACTGTTGTAACGGTCTAGCCAAGAGATAACAAGAGAGGAACAAGGGGAGGGACAGAGAGAATGGAGAGGAGGGCAGCCTCATGGAGCCAGCTGAGTGCGGAAACCATGTCTGGAATTCAACCTATTACCACTGTTAGATTTTCCTCTAACACGTTCTGTAGCCCTGAGCAAGAAAGGGTAACAAACCAGCCAACAAATCGGAGGTTTTTCCTGAGTGCAGGATGAGAAAGGCAGGTGCCACTGGAAATCACTGAGTTATTGGGACTAAGAACATTAGTGAGTGTGTTGGGTGGGTGATTTTTCACAAATCCAGATGGGAAGAAAGGAAGAATCTAAAGGAATAGCAAGGACTCACAAGAGCAGATGTCCAATGAGGCTAAAGAATGGGTTGCAAAAAGAAAAAGAAAGCAGAAAAACGATTTCAAAATTCAGGATTTCAAAGATTGAGTCATTTTATATGTGACAAGGCTCCAGGTATGGCTACTTGTGATTAAATTAATTCATTAATGTAAAAAAAAACAGAAAGTTCTTAGATGAAATAATTTTAAGGAATTGAGAGATTCAGTTGTTAAATAGGTAATCAGAAAGGACATTGAAGTCAACCAGGGTAATGACATGGGCTGGAGAGAAGCGGCAGACTGCAGGAAAAGTGCTGCAGTCCTCAGAGAATGGATGGGAAGGCTTGAGAGGCATATAGATGAAGTTCTGTATGAGGAAAGGAATTCTAATTTAAACAGTTTCAGAACTGCCAGGAAAGCTGCAGAACAAAGATCTGAAAACATAAGAGAAGCCAGGAAAACGCAAGTCCTTCCTCCTGACCCTAGAAAATCTCTGCTGCCAAGGCTGGGACTCTGCTGCCAACTTCAGGCCTGGGAAAACGAAGACTCCAGGAGCTCTACCTCTAGGATTTTTCCAAACATCTCACCATGTCCTCTGATAACTCTGTAGTCATCTGCCACAACCTACTTCTGAATAAATCCTACATTCCACCTTTCTATGCCTATACCCAAGAAGCCAAATGTTGATGGAGAAAACCACAAAGGTAGTTAACTGGTCAGTACTGCCAAAAACAAACAAAAAACCAGGCAAACAAAAACCAACCACATTTCTTTAGTAGACTCATATTGCCCTCCATTACACAAATATTTTATGTCTCGTTCACTCTCTTCAAATTTATCATAGCCCAACTTGACAGTCACTCACTGCTCATGACCTTGCTTATACTCTAAGGAAAAAGAAGACATCACATCTGAACACACAGATCTGCCAACCCCGAAACTACCAACTTAAAAACACATGTACTCATCCTCTTTCTCCTATTGCAATGGGGGAAATATCCCTGCTTCCGTTAAAGGGCAACTGCACACATCCCTTTTTTTCTTCTCAGAAACTTGGCTTCTTCCATTTCCCCCATCATTAACTTTCCCTATTCTGTATTGGTATATGTATCACTCATTTTTAAAAAGGGTATGTAACACACACACATACACACACACGCACATTCCCATATCCATTGCCATCCAGTGGCCTGTTTCTCCACTTCATGGCCAAATTTTGGGGGGAAAAAAACTGTCTACTGAGGCTCTCCCTACTTCATCTCCCATGCACTCTCCAAGTCATCATGTGCCAACCTCTATCCCAGTCCCACTGAAACCCACTTTGTCAAGGTCATCAAAGATCTTCATGTTGTGAAGCCAGTGGAAACTTCTCTTTAGGCTGAAATGTTACATGAATTGAACATTTCCCATCGATGCATAAACCATCTGTATGCTGATGAGTCCCACATTTATATCTCCAGCTTAGATCATTTCTTTGAGCTTTAGAATTTCCCTTTTATTGCCTAGTTGATACCTTGCCTTGGATGTCTCACGGACTTCTAAAAAAGCCCCCCAAACTGCCCTTCCCCTTCCTGTGTCTTCCTCTCCTCAGTAACTGGTATTATTTCCCACTCAATTCAAGTTGGAAACATAGGGAACATTCTGTTTTTCATTTGCTTCACTCCTGCCATCCCGTCTCTTCAATTTATAATATGAATGTATGTAAAGTCTGTGTTCTTTGCTCACCTCTACTGCAACTCCCTTACTACAGTCTGTCATCTCCGTCCAAGGCAATAACAGTATTTTCCTCACTTGTATCCTTTGCTTCCTCTCTTACCTGTCTCATTCTCCACTTGCCTGCCAGGATGAACTTATTATAATAGAAATTGGATCATATAAGTCTCTCCCTGAAATCTTCCATGGATTCCTATTCCAAATGCACGATTCTGTCTCTCCTCTTCTCTCTGACTTACATCTCAAAAGCACTTTCTCCACACTCGCCAAGCTCCAGCCACAATAGTGGTCATGGTCATGCAGTTTCTAGAAGAGACCCACATTACCTCGCACTTCAGGACTCTTATCTATGTTTTTTTCTTTTTGGAATGCTCTTTCCTCCCTCTTTAAATGGACAAACTCTTTCTTGTGCCTTATGTCTCAGCTGAAATTGTATTTCTAAAAGGACTTCTGTGATCACCCCAAAATCTGTTGGTCTTAGCTTGTGTTTCCTTACATAGTTTTATTATGACTTTAAGTTATCGTATTTGCTTTTTTATCTGAATTTCACTCATTAGAACATAAGCTACCTGGGAACAGGAGCTATTAGAGTTGTATCCTTAGCATAGTGGCTAATATATTACACTTTCTCAACATTTTTTGAAAGAATGAAATTAATCTTCAATTTTATGATATTGAGAAACATATGCAGCCAACTTTCAGTTAAGACAAGGATGTAGAGGGAAGAGGAAGAACAATGGAAGCAAGTGAAGATAATACACAAAAATTAATGACCCCTTACTACATATTGAGTGCTATCTCTTGACCAGATAGCAGAGGTGCAGATGGCAGCAAAATGAGATTTAGAATGGGGCCAAGGAAAGGGAAGAAATGAACAGGAGTTTCTACCTTCAATTGTCATGCTAATCACAGGGATAGTTGCCAGGGAAGGAGGGAACCTGATCAATGAGCAAGAGATTGACTGACATGACTGACCAGCCTCAGAATTTCATCTGGAATTTTACTATTGAATCATGAGTTTCCCTCCAGTTGTCAGGGGAGGAACATGGGCTGGATGAGGAGTTGTGTGTACAGGCCACATTCGGATACATTTGTCTGGTGTGGGAGAGGCATACCTGGCTGGGCACACAAAAGACAAGAGGAATGGATAGATCAAAAGCAAAGACATTTAAACCCCAGCCCAGAGTAACTGCTCAATAAATATGTGTGCAGCCCTTAGCACAATGAATGTCCTTAGTAAGTCTGAGAAAATCTTTCTAATACTGCAACTGACGTTTCAAAATTAAAGTTGCATGGTTCTAGGTGGCCACATAAACTCACCTTTTAAAAAATCAGCAACTAAAATTTTTGCTTTGAATGATGAACAATACTTTGTTTTCCATTTTTTTGTGTGCTGACAATACTTCATCAAGCTACAACTTACGTACAGCCATATGCACATCCTTGGTGTGCAGCTCCATGAATGCTAACATATGAATATACTGCCCAGCTCAAGAGGACAAAGCAATACTAATACCTCCATTGGCTTCAAGCTAAGAAACAAAAAATCCTTGTGCTAGATAATGCCCATTATCAGTGCCCCCCTCCACCCTCAGTCTAAGGGAGCCAAGGTAATTTTGGTGTGGTTGAGTTAATGGCTGGAATAGAAAAGCCATTTCTACTAAAATTATCTTTACAATATCAAAAACACAAGGGATATGTATTGCTTCATTCTTTTCCAAAAGAAGTGTCAGCCATGACAGCTCTATATTTAAAGGAAAATAAGAAAAACATTACTATGCTTTGGAGAGTAACTTGTGACCCTGCTTCTCTGAAAGGCATTTTCCTTGGTTAGTCTGTTCCTGAAAACCACTAATAACCCAATTCTCTTGATTTGCTTTACTCCTGTGTCCCCCCAGGGGAACACACATACAGTCCCGTCAGGTATGAAATCAGAGGGACTAGAGCCTCAGAAAAATCTGTTCTCACACTGCTTTTGCTTTCATGCCTCTAACTCTCATGGGATGGTCTATGGTTTCCATGGCAATGATACCTGGCAACAATGCTGGGCAGCCTTCCAGGAGCTGTGTTTGGAAGCGATGGGGCTTAAATCCGTCTGTCAGAGGTAATAAAGAGTTCTCTGTGTGAACATTTCTGTCTGACTGCTCCACTCAGACACCTGCGCAGGTTCAGAAGGTAATGAGCATGGAGCAGGGTGGGAATCCGGGGTGGGGTGAGCCTATAGTATGGACAGTCTCTAGCACATGTCATGATGGGGCCACGATCCTCACCCAAATGGGTGGCTTTGACCAGATAATAAGTTAAAAGCTGACACTGTGTCTGACCTCTGAAGTCTTTACTAAAGACTACATTGATTCTCAGATTCACCTTTAAAAGTTGAATTTCTCATATTTTTACTCTCTGCCATACATCGATTCTCAGATTCACCTTTAAAAGTTGAATTTCTCATATTTTTACTCTCTGCCATACATCAATTCTCAGATTCACCATTAAAAGTTGAATTTCTCATATTTTTACTCTCTGCCATCTCTAATAACTTCCTTTTGCTGAATTTCCCATTTCTGTTAATGCTGTCACCATCTTCCTCAGCACGCAAAGCTTCAGGTTGAGGCTTCAATCCATTCTTCAAATTGAATCAAAAAAATCCTCTTAGTTTTTCATTCTCATTTTTTTCTTACATCTATCCTTTTATATCCATTCATTCATTCATGTATCCATTCATTCAAAACATACTTATGAGCCCTTACTATTGACTGAGGATGCAACAAAGAACAGAATGGAAAAAAAAGTTCAGTATCTTTGGATGGGCTTAGAGCACAGAATCGGTTGAGAGGTTATGACTCCGTATTCAACTCAAGTCAGATTTCTATCCATTACACTAGGAATTTTTCCAGTTATAAAGATCAAGTAATACTCTGGTAGGCTGCCAATCTCTTTCATTTCTATTGACAGGTGACTGATTAGCCACCACCAAAGACCTTGTAGATCTAAGTATCCTGACTATCAATATATCCCTGTTGCTATTAACTACTTCTACTTTGATGATACCTTTTTACTGGCAATTAAATGCTAGTGCTTGTGCTCTGCCCCTGCAGGATCCCTTCACCCTCATCACAACGGCAACATCTCCCACTATCACCCCAGCCTAGAGAGGCAGCCACTGCTGAGTTTTTACAGTATGCTGGTGCTCCAATCACTGCTTTATTTATGATTTCATGAAATGAGGGTGTCATGGGGTCATCAGGGGATATCTGCTACAGAAGAGACTCTCAATATTCAGATATCCCATTTGACGTGTTCTGTGGCAGGAAGTCACTTTCCCCAACCATCCAGAGTGGCAGACAGAGAGTGTGGAGTAGCTTGGCAGCAGGGAATCACAATTTCCAAGGCTGAACTGGCAATTGCTACTAATGAGTGTCTAACCTGCCAAGAGCAGAGACCAAAAGGGAGCCATTAATATACTATCATTTTTCCAAGAAACCAGAGAACCACCTGGTAGCTGATTACTCATATTGAAACTCTTCATCATAAGGGGCAGCCAGCCACGTGTGCTCATTAGAAAGTATATGTATTACAGTACATATTTCTCTTTCCTGTTATGTTTCTGCCATCTCATTATCCTTGGACTTATGTTACATCTTATTCATCATCATGGCATACCCAGACAATATTTGCTTCTAAACAAGGAATTTATTCCTTGGCAAAAGAAGTATACCAATGGGCCCATGTACGTGGTCTTACCATGTGCCACATCTCCCAGAAACAGCTGCTCTGATCAAATGGTAGAATGGCCACTTAAAGGCCAGTTGGAAGAGAAAACCCTGAGAGGTTGGGGTTCTACCCAACAGGGTGAAATACATGCTTTGAACCAGTGGTCAATGTGTGGTGCAATTTATCCCACAGCCAGAATCAAGGGGTAGAACTTGGGAATGGATTCTCCTACAGCTACACTAGCAATGCACGGAGATAATGTTTGTTACCTGTCTCTACACCTTTGAGCTCTGTTGATTTAGGAATCTTCGTTCACAAAGAGAAAGTATTCCACGTAGGCATAGATGACCATTTGAAGCTTCTAATGCTACTAAACCAAAAGGCTAAAAAGGAATTTTACACTGGCTGGGAAAATTGGGTTCTGCTACTCAAGAAGACAGAGAAGACTAGTTACAGAGCCTGTGGTCTTCTAAGGGTGTCTCTTAGTACTCCTCGGTACAACATTCTGGAAAACCACATCAACTCAATAAATGCAAGACCTCTGGGAATTCAGGCCCCTTAAAGAATGAAGGCTTTCAGGTAAGAATTCTTGGCCGGGTGCAGTGGCTTGCACCTGTAATCCCAACACTTTGGGAAGCTGAGGTAGAGGAGAGCTTGAGCCCTGGAGTTTGAGATCAGCCTGGGAAACACAGGGAGACCCCATCTCTAAAAAAATGGAATTTTAAAAAATCTATCAGCTGGATATGGTGTGTGCACCTGGGCAACAGAGCAAAAGCCTGTATCTTAAAAAATGAGAGAGAGAGAGACTCTACAAGCTGAATTGCTAGCTTACAGTGAATGTAACATCAAATAGACAAATAGACAGTGGAAGAGGAACTGATATCAGTGATGACCTCATGAATAATTATAGAAATGTGACTGTTATGAATGTCTACCTTTGCTTAATTTGTGTGTGTGTATCTATCTATCTATATATATATAGACAGCTAATGTTAATTCGTTTCTTCCCCCTCCTTCTTTCCCCTATTATTTTACTTAAGTTCTACTGTTGATGATTAAGTTTATAACTTCATCTTTAGTTTACAGAGTATTCAGATAGATAAGCAGATATGCATATGATTGTTACAGGAAATCTCTTTTGGGTGGAAGGCAATACAGTCTTCATTTGTATGAGGGATAATTGCATCTTACTAGGCATAGCACAGAGCTCTTATAATTGGTTAGAAGTATGGGGACTGATGCTGACTAACCAAGAGGATAGACAAGACCAGTTATCTGCCTGTTTTCTCTGAGCTCCAAGTCCTGTTATACTATGTGATGTTGAGCCTAGACTAGCTTGCCACCTGGCCCTCCATTAGATTCTGCTAATGAGAGGCACCAGAGGGACTGGAAGGTGGGAAGAGGAGAGAAGGGACATCCCTTCTGTTTCTAGTCCCTTCTGGCAATGCTCCAGCAGCCACAGATGCCTGGCTCAGCCTCAAGCTTCTTCAATACTCCCAGTGCCAGCTATTCCATGCGCCTGCAGAGGCACCTGCATGCATGAGGCCCAGCACTTTTGGTAGTTCAGTGCTAGGCATGCCATCCTTCCTCACCCACGGAGCCAGGCCCCTCCATGGTCTGCATTCACCAGATCATGCCCTCTCCTCAGAGGCATAAGCACCTATTAGGCCACACTCCTCTGGAGGTCCAGCACTCACCTGACCTTGCCCCTTCTTGGGATTCTGATTTCCAACACTGAGGGGTCCCCAGGTTCTACTAACCCACCTCTTCCTTTCTCTTTCCTAGTCCTAGATGAGTAACTGACTCCTGTGGTTACTCATATCAGTCACCTCAGCACTTCTTCCAATGGTGTGCAATTAATGATGTCTATTCCCCTTTGCTTTAAATATCTAGTTTGTCAGGTTTTTTGTTTATGGTATTTTTTTCCCCTAACTGGACCTTGTTTGATACAGAGAAGAGCAGGTTTGGAGGGAAAACTGATTAACACCACAATTCATGCATTGTCACTCCATTCATTCATCCATTCATTCACTTTTCCACCTTTTAAATATATCTTGAATTCTTATTGGGCACTCCACTAGGCTTTGAGATAAAAAGGTGAACAGGAATGGTTTGTCCCAGCCAGCAAAGAATTTCCTTTAGGGCCTAGGGGAGGAAGTAGGCATCCAACCAGCAGTAGCCAGAGAGTGCCATGGTGGGAGAGGAGCACTGAACTCAGTCAGGGTTGAGGCAGGCTCAGAAACAATTCCAGAAGCAGTGGCATCTGCACACACAATGCATGAAGGGAGGAGATGCTCCAGGCAGAGAGAACAACAGGGTTAAATAAAAATGTGTTTGAGGTAAGGTGGCAGGTTTAGTCCTCTGATTGGGATGGAGCTCAGATTGCAGAGCATATGACAAGGAGAGGAAGGCAGGTAAGAAAGCAGAAGCGGGGAAGACAGCCGAATGAGAGCCTGGTGGCTCTTGTAAGCCACAGTGCCTTTCCCTCTCCTGTCTCCTCTCTTGTCCCATTCCGTGATCAGTATTGGTGGGCACACATTGCTCCCCTGACCTGTGGAAAGGAATGGAGTATGGAGAGTGTCAACCCCGCAGCCTCAATCCAAAAGCCCCAATAACAACTGTCTCCCAGTCAATCGTCTCACCTCCAGGTTGCATGCTTTCTTGCAAATTTGGCTCTGCACTCCAATTTCCTTCTAGGTCTTTCTCTCCTTTATCTTATCTGAGCTCTTTTCCTCTCAGTCTCCCCACCTTCTTAATGAACAGCGACTTTGTTCTCTCAGCTTTTTCAAACCCATCTCATCACCCCATCAAATTCACCCATGCAGTTACTAAGGCCCACCCTCCTTAGTGGGCACCAGATTATATGCAGCAGAATCTTTTCTTGTCATGGGATGAATACAGTGAATAACGTGAGTAGGTGTCAGAAGTGTGAGTGAAAGAGCTGCCTCTGCTTGCTAGGGCCACGTTGAGGTTGGAGGTGGGAGGAGATGTTCTTGATGACCTGGCCTGTATTCTCAGTGCCAGGAGGAGTGCGCACCCATCCGGTCATTATTTAGTAAAATTATTTTTGTAAATAAAATACAGCCTAAGTACCTTGAATAATTTTTAATTCATATCAGATGCAGCTTTTGAAGTTATAAGATTCTTTGACTTATGCGAACAATGTAACCCATGTGTAATTAAAAATTTTTAATGGAATTGTATCTCCCACTGATTGCCATGTTTGTGCTCTCTGCATATTCCCACACAAACTACACTCTGGCGCCAATATCTGAGCACTGTCATAGCATCAAAATGTGTAGCCATCATTCTATCACCTCAAATCCAGAACACAGGCAGAACTACACAACTATCCTATCAGTGTTATAAAGAGAATCACCAAAGTAAAATGCAAAATTATGTGTTTACAAAAAAAAAATCTATTCATCTCACACGATCTCACATTTAGTTTCCCTCTCTCCACACACTCTATATTATCATGTAACGGGATAATGAGTGCATTTTTGAATTTTCCAGATTTTCTACAATGCAACTGCATGCCTTTCATAGTTATGTGTTAGAGCTTTTACATGAGTTATTCAGATACCTGGGAATATCTGGCAAACCCATGGAGTCAGCCTTTCTGATGTGTTTTTGCACAAAAAATTGAGAAGACTTCTTAGAGCCAAGAATGACAGTTTTGATCCAGTACACAAGCCTTGGCCATCAGAAAAGAGGAATGGTCCTGACCACATTCTGAAGTGGGTCTCTTGGGTATGTCTGCAACTTTGGTTTCATATCTACATTCTCTGGAGAAAGAGAGGTAAGGTAAAAGCTAACATTTCTGTATGACTAAACATTCTTTATAACATCGGGGCTCAGGTATAACACAAAACAAACATTCTTCTCCTATTCACGACAGAACTGCTTTGATACCTGGAAGAATCTGGCGGGAGATGGTGGTGCCCAGCAAAAGGATGTTGATTCCAAAAGTCCCAAAAATGCTCACCTGCAAAGAGAAATGATTCTCTGCAGAAGCAGCTGTATTGCACCATGGTTCTTGCAGAAGAGGCAAGAGTGCCCAGTGTGGTGCCAGTTGGACCCAGAAGTGGCATCCAAAAAAAGTCAGGCACAAGGCTAAGCCTGGCAGACACAGTAAACCTGAGGGAGGAAGACAGTGACAGAGGAAGATGAATAAAACCCCCAAGCCATCTGGCAATATGTCAGACACTGCGGGGATGCCCAGGATAAAACTGAAAGAATTTTGAAGAAGCTGGAGCAAGAGTTAGAGGTGAGAAAAATACATCTCAGGGTGTCTCACACAGGGTAGGCAATCAAGATTTTCCTTTTAGAAAGGTGGGTTTAAATGCCAGGAGAGAAGGAATGGAATGGAATGGAATGGAATGGAATGGAATGGAATGGAATGGAATGGAATGGAATGGAATGGAATGGAATGGAATGGAAATGACTCAGTTATAAATGTATTCTCTCGATAGAGTTACAATCTGTCTTGAGTAAATTTCTATCTGCTGGTCCTTGCTCTGTCCTCTATAGCAAGCGACTCACTTGTCACTCTATAGCAGTGACTTATTGAACTACGTTTTATGGATTCCTGGGATTCAATCAGAGGCGCCTCAGAGATAAAGTGGGGATTTGGGGGAGGGGCTCTGGTGTGGTGCCATCAATGATTGTGCTTGGGGGAAAAAAAGGATTTCTCAACTTAAAACAAAGTCACTGCTCTATGGCAATATCATATAAGACAACTCATCCTTCAAAACAATAACCCTTCAAATATTTGGAGACAGCTGTTGCATCTCTGCTTATTCGTTTCTCCTGAGGCTAAACACGTCAGACATCTGTTCCTCAGCTAAGGCACTCCAGATCCTTTATCCTGCCAGCTGCTTGCTCACACTGCCCTCTGCTTAGTCCCTGTCCTTTTGATTATGTGTGTGGCTGGATAGAAATTCACGGACTTTGACCCAGATATGCTTTTTTAAAAATCGTTATTATCATGATCATGTGAGAAAAATTAAACTTTCCAGATAAATTAAACTTCCAATTTAAAGTACACACTGTTCTGCTACAACACCTGTTTCTATAACACCAATCACTCACACACAATTGATCGACAGAAAGATGATGTCAGTATAGTGCAGAAGTTGCTTTGGTTTATATGTGGTTTTCACTGACAAGGGAAGAGGAATTAGCAGGAACAGCATTATATCCATCAGCAGGAAAGGACAATACCCCAGTTTGACACTTGTACAGGCAGGAGCATTTTAACCTGCATTTTAAGAAAATAAAAAATGGGCACCTACTAAAGAATCGTAGGTTTTTTTAAATAAGCATCTTCCTAGCGGGGAACAGTGGCTCATGCCTGTGATCACAGCACTTTGGGAGGCCGAGGCGGGCAGATCACTTGCGGTCAGGAGTTCAAGACCAGCCTGGTCAACATGGTGAAACTCCATCTCTCCTAAAAATACAAAAAATTAGCCAGGCATGGTGGCATGCGCCTGTAATCCCAGCTACTCAGAAGGCTGAGGCACGAGAATTGCTTGAACCTGGGAGGCAGAGGCTACAGTGAGCCAAGATCGCACCACTGCACTCCAGCCTGGGTGACAGAACAAGACTCTGTCTCTAAATAAATACATAAATAAACCAGCATCTTCCCCAAGCTCAGAACTCCCCTTCCACCTGCCTTGTCTCCAACAGCAACCTCATGTGTTTGCACTTCTATTTCTCAGATGTGTTATGCCCTGAAGCAACCTGAAGCCACTGATTTGCCTGCCTGCCCGACAGTCTGTGTTAGCCCTGAGATACACAATTGCTTGGTTAGTGTTCTCGTTACCCAGTCATAGCGATTTTTGAATAGTTTGCCCCAATCTTATTTTTCTACAAAGCTTGCTACTCTTCCGAGCAGTTTTACAGATTGCAAAGTTTTTTGCATGGAGTTATAACAGAAAGGCCTATCGTTTCCTTCAGGCCAATATTCAATCAGTTCAAAATTTAAACTCTTCATAAGAGTGTTTCTCCACTCTCAACCCCCTTCCCTGACACTTCCCAAAGTGGTTTGTAAATTCGGAGGCAGCTTATGTATCCTAATGGCAGTGGGAATGCAAAAGGGCCTCTGATCTCATTCGGTACCCTGAGTCTTCCCCGTCCTTTCTTGAGATGTCCCCATCCATCTAGTCTCAGGTCCTCTGGGCTGGTACTGGGGTGCCCCCACCTTCCCTGGCATCTCTAGATATTGTGCAATCACCTACTGCTAAAAAAAAAATAAAAAGAAATAAAGAAAAAAAAATTTTTTTTCCTACAGCTTCCAGTCGCAAAGTCCTGGCCATGTTCTCTCCTCCACCCGAACTCCAAACCTGCCTAATGCATGGGCTTCCCAGCCCTTCTCCACTCCCCCAGGGAAAGAGGCAGGGCTCTCTGTTTACATGATTCAGCCTGTGACAGGAAGAAGGCAATGAAGGGCACTATTTTAGGCCCATCAATCTAGCCACCTCCCACCAATGCTGCTCTTCTGCTCTGCACTGTATAAATGAGAACATGGCAGGGACTTTTGCTCTGTCTTATCCTCCACCTCCCCAGGTTTGGCTTCTCCTATAGCTCTATGTGCAGACAGCCACGCCTGACACTTGATACGTAAGGGAAACTTTAGAAAATGGGAAATCCCTCTGTGTCTCAACACAGCCTGGTTTTCAAGATTATTATCTCTTTATAATTTCAAGAAAAATCAAATTTGAGTCTCAAAATCAAAAAATATTTCTCTCACTATTGTAGGCTATTATTTTTCTCTTCCGCTGAAGCAATGATTATCAGTGATTTGGAGCAGAGAAACTGGTTCGAGAGGGAAACTGGGAATGTTGAAAATCAAGATAACTTTGGTTTACCATTTTTAACAATTTCATCAAGGTTTCATGTGATGTCCAGAATTAAACATGTAGGCTGACCAGCAAGGAGTTCAGTGGGACTAGAACTGGGAATGAGTCAACCTCTACAAAGGAAATTCCTTTTTTATTAGCCTTATCATGGGTTTGAATCATGCAACTGAGTTAAAAGGCTGTTGGAAAAGAGGAGATGGGATCCATCCTTGGTTCCCCAAGGTCACACACTAGCAGTTTCTGCACCAAGGATGCTGTTGGGAGAGCCCCATCTGCTCTTTTCATCTCTGTGAGGGTCTGCCTCTACCCCAGATGTGGCCCTAGTAATGTCTCTCTTGGTTTCACTTATCCTATTACCTTATGCCTCTAAGAATTTTTACTCAAAGGAGTTCCCTGCAACTGCCAAGCACAGGAAATAAATGGCGCCATCTTCCTCGACAGATGGCTGGGCCCCAAGCCTCACCACGCTGGACACTTTAACCAAGGAGGTCCTGCTCCTGTCATTAGGAAGGCTGACTCACACCGCTGAAGTCATCCTGACAGCCTGCACTGCCCCCACAGAGCACCTTCTAGTGCCTTGCCCTCTCCATTCCTACGCAATGTGATAAAATGCTCCCGCTCTTTCTTCTCTGTAGTCAATTAATACACTTCTGGAAGAGGGTTTCACCTCCAGAAAGGGATACACCAAGTGGCAAACATACCAAATTTCTCTGCCCTGTGTGCACATTTCATCATTTCTACTACATCTAGAGTCTTATGTACCGATGGTAAACAGAGAAACCAAGAGAAGAGGGTGGCAAGGATGGGGCGAAGATTCATCCAGGCCTCTGAGCAAGCCCGGAGCCAATGTATTCTACTTTCGTAAATCAGCTTCCCATAGACAGTTCTCCAACCTACAGCCAGACGTTCATTTGAAAGTGCAAATCCTGTCACATATCACTCCTCTCCTCAACACTGTCCAAGGCTTCTCTTCAATCTCACAACACAATTAAGTTCCTTACTCTGGCCTGTGAGGCTGTACATCATCCAAATCTGCTTCTATCCCTGACCTCATCTTCTCCTCAGTACACCTCGCCACACTGGCCTTTTACTGGGATTCCCCATGTTTGTTCCTGCCTCAGGGCCTCTGCCCTTGATTTTGCCTCGTCCTGGAACACACTGCCCTCAAAACAACTCACTGCTCACTCTCTCACAGTAAGGAAGAATTTCCAAAACTTTGGTTCATGCAGTGAAAGTTCAGGAGTATTTTCACGTCTACTGTTGGGCAAAAGAAATACCGAACAGTTCCATGTATTAAGTTCAGTCCACACAACATAGTAAGCATTTATGGCCATTTAAAAAATGATATGCATAAATTGAAATTTAAAATAATATTTTAGCCTGGGCACGGCGGCTCACACCTGTAATCCCAGCAGTTTGGGAGGCCGAGGCCGGCAGATCAGCTGAGGTAAAGAGTTCAAGAACAGCCTGGCCAACATGGCAAGACCCTGTCTCTATAAACATACAAAAAATTAGCCTGGCATGGCGGTGTGAGCCTTTAGACCCAGCTACTCGGGAAGCTGAGGCAAGAGAATCTCTTGAACCCAGGAGGCAGAGGTTGCAGTGAGCCAAGATCATGACAATTCACTCCACCCTGGGAGAGAATGAGACTCTGTCTCAAAAATAAATAAATAATATTTTAATTTTCTTTATAAATAACATAATCACTTACTGCATTAGTTTCCTAAGACCACTACTTCCTAGCCTATTCCTATGGTAACAAATTGCCATAAACTTGGTGGTTTTAAATAATAGAAATGTATTCTGTCATAGTCCTAGGGACCATAAGTCTGAAATTGAGGTGTCATCAGGGGCCCACTCACTTCAGAGGCTCTAAAGAGAGTAAATCCATTTCATGCCTCTGTAGCTTCTGATGGTTGCAGCAGTTATTGGCATTCCTTAGCTTGTAGCCAGATCACTCCAATCTCCGCCTTCATCCACTTTGTCCACCATGTGTGTCTGGGTCTAATCTCTCTCTCTTATAAGGACACATGTGATTCCATTTAGGACCCATTCAGATAAGCCAGGATAAATGCATTCTCTCAAGAGCTTTAACTTAATTATGTCTTTTGCCATATAAGGTAATATTCACTTTTTCACCATATGAGGTAACATTCACAGGTTCTGGGAATTAGGAAGTAAATGTATTTGTCTCTACACATACTAATCTCCACATTTTTTTCTATCTCTACGTGTACTAGTGGTTTGTATGCACCTGTTAGGCACTGCATAATTCCTCAAACCTTGAAATCATGTTGGACCCTGCCACCTTCATCTCTTCCTCTTGGCTTTCACTGTATACTCACTCATTACCACAGTAACAACAAAAACTCAGCTTTGCAAAGATAAATCACCATTGAAAGGAAAGTAGCATAATCTCATGTGAAACTGTGAGAATCACCGGAAGCTAGTAGTTGGTGCAGTTTCTATCAGATGTTGAATAATATTGCGTTTCCCTCAAAACTCTGAAATATCTGGTAGCAACCCTGTGAGTTCCTCGGAAGACAGTTCGGAAACTGTAGGTTTAAGGTATTTGCTCAAATGTCATTCCTCAGAAAGACTACTGCTCCCAGCCACCCTCCCTACCACCATTATACCATTTTCTCTACTAGCTCACTCTGCTTTATACCAACTGAGCACTTAGCACCACCTTATATTACATTATAAATTTGCTTATATCTGCTTCTCTACTATGATGTAAGTTCTATAAAAGCAAACACGTTGTCTTCCTCACCATCACTGTACCCTCACTCCGTGACGCAGTGCCTGGCACAGAACAGGCACTCAAAATGCTTGCTGAATGAGTGAATAAGTGATATAAATGGAGACCTGGGGTCTCCACATCACAATACATAAAATACTGTACAGGTAATAGGTCTCTTCCATGTGTCTTTCAGGTACATATTTCCTGACTCTCTTCAGCTTCAGTGATGTCCAACCCTTTGAATGAGAGGAGCTTTTTGCTAATCTGTGGTGATGGAATACACAAAAATTATGCACTGACCTTTTTTTTAAGCTCAATCAGCCATCATTAGTACATTTTATGTGAGGCCCAAGACAATTCTTCTTTCACTGGGCCCAGGGAAGCCAAAAGGTCAGACACCCGTGATCTACATCTTTAAAAAGTATATGATCTCTCAGTGCAAAATCTTATAATTTTCTTTTAAACTTTTGTTTTAGGTTCAAGGTACATTCAAAGTATCTTCAGCAATATAAAATGTATTTCTCTGAACTCTACAGGTCAGTGGTTGGTCTCACAGTAACAAAGTAAAAATGTAAGAATATTGACTTATGGTTCTCCTGTCTATACCCCACCATTCTCTGGCATTAGAGGGGCAAAATTTAAGACTCGATGAAAGAAGAGTTGGAAGTTCATGTTAAAGGGGAAATAAGAGAGACGCGCATGCTTCTGTGAAAGGTGAGAGGCTCTGACCGATTTTCCCTGAGAGCCTCCTTTCTCTGTCCCTAAATATGGAGACTTCGGGACATTTCCATGTCCTAAATATAGGCCCAGCCATCCAAGAGCTTGAGTCTGACAATCAGATGTCTGTGTTCTCTGGAGCTAAAGCGAGTTTTCATAAAGTGGAAAGAGCTAATTAATAACTTACATTGTGTTAATTTTAGCAGGTAATTTCATTTCAGGTGAAATAATTGCCCATTTTTTTGGTTAGTCTTGGTTTAACTGGAACCAGTATCATAGGAAGGAGAGGGGAGGCCTCAGGTCAGGAAATGACAGACTTGTGCACTCATCTTTTGACTCTCTTCCTCCACGTTCCCTTGAAATGGCAGAGGGAAAAAAAAGTGTGTAAAAGAATTAACTGTTTAGTGACAAAATGAAACCAAAATGGAATTTTTGCCCTCAGAAGTGAACTCTCGAAGCCCAAGAACTGGGCTCGAACAAAAAAAGTATGTCATCTGCCTGAAGAGGAAGTCAGGGTGCTTGGCGAGGGAGCTGCTTCGTAAGAAAGATGCCAAGTCTGTGGTAACTCTGGATCTCCAGGAGAGATAATAATGAAACCTAATAAAACAAAATGAGAAAGGAAAGGCAGCTTGGGAGCCGATGAAAGCACTCCATTCCCAGAGTCAAGTTCCCCTATTCAGGGGCCCCACAAGGAAAACTACTGTACTGATGTGTGCCCCCAACCACACAGACGCCACAGCCAGGCCTCTTCAAAAGCAAGGCCTTCTGGGTGAGCAGCCACCCACATCTACCTGTACTAATCATACAGTTCTCCACTCGTGAACATAAACAAACAAGAAAGCATCTAACACCCAGGGAAATCCAAAAGAATAGGAGGACAAAGACCAGGATGTACAACAAAAACAAAAAACACTGACTCCTAATGGAGTCATTTCTCCTACGGAGAAAACAGACTTTTAAAATATTTAATTGATATCCTAAAAAATATTCAAGAGGACATTTTATCCTTAATATAAGGATAAACTGCCACAAAAAAGGAATAATCCAAGAGCTTAAAAAATTAGAAATTTGATGGTCAACTTAAAATGATGAATGTGCTGTATACATATGTAACAAACCTGCACATTGTGCACACGTACCTTAAAACTTAAAGTACAATAATAATAAAATTTAAAAAAATGAATGTGCTGAATGATAATATGAAGATAGTCACAGAGTTAGAGATACATGAAATAAAGTTGAAGAAATCCTCAGAATGGAGAAAAAAGACAAAATAGTAGAAAATGTAAGAGAAAAAAGTAAAGGGTGATACATTTTAAATGTTTACTATTCATTTGATAAGCTCCATAAACACAAAACAGATAATGGTATTGGGAAAACTATGAACACATAAAAGAAATAATAAAAGGAGATTTGCCTTAGTTGAAAAGGCCAAGGTCTTGATTCACACAGCTGGCCATCTCCTATTAAAATTTCAAGGCAGAATAAACTATAGATCTAAGAAACTTCCAAAAAGAAAATGAAAACAGGCTAACTGCAAAAGAAGAAGTCACAGTCAAAACTAAAAAATAAGGAAGCAAAGTCCAGAGATGAAAGTTCTCTTGAATCTTTCATACAACAGCCAAATTATGAACAAAGTGTGAGGATTGTTTTAAAATGTTTTTTGATGTGGAATATCCCAAAGCTTACAATTCATGTTTGATATTTGAAAAAAAGAAGAAATGTATACCAGCAAAAGTTTAAAAAATAAATAGCATCTCACAAAGAAATGACATAGTATATGAGGAATCAGAGAAATTCTGACACAAAAATAGTGAAGAAAGTGAAACGGAAAACAAAACAAATTTCTTTGTCAAACTTTGAAAATTTCACTTCCAACAGCAAAAATCTAACTTGCTTAATTATTTTGCCATCCACCTGCATCAAATTGTTCTACTTAGTTCTGTAGTAAATAACAGTTACATAACTATAATATTAAACGTTAATTATTTTGTTTATTTGAGAACCATAGAATTAGACAGAATATAAAAGATTTATTTATAAGTACAGAACTGTAGAACAGAATGTAACTGTTACAAATAATGTACAATAATAAAAATCAGAAAATAGATTGGAAACACTAGATGAAAGGTAATGTAAGTGCACTAAATTCCCCATTTTCATAGGAAAGTCAAAATATAATGTTGATAATTGATAAATCAAGAAATAGAGGCATAAAAATATTATTTCAACTTAAGAGGAAACCTCCAGAAACTCTAAAAACAAATACTACCCAACACAGTTGCCTCTGGGAGGTAAGTCTAGGGACAGGAAGTGGAGAGACAAGGAGATTACTTTTCTATTTGATACTCTCCTGTACTGTTAAAACTATTTACCATTTGGATTCATTAGTTCTAGTATTTACTAAAAAAAATGTGGAAAAGGAAACATTATACATGAAAAGCATATTCTAGATCCTGGGGGCATATATTTTCACCATTTAAACTGAAAAACGAAATAGATATCACTGTCCTTTTAAATTTTTGTTTTTACAGATTCTGAGTTTTCAGGATAAAGTTTTGGAATCTTTCCAGCAGGGGTCCAAGTAGCTCTGGGTCTGCTACACCTGGTTATTTAGTAGCTCCACTGTTATTTGCTGCTTTGGATTTAGGCATGGAAGGCATTGGCTAAAATATGAAGTGAACTGGAAGAGCAGGTTAAAACTGATATGTAACCCTTTGTCAAAGGGTTAAAAACTTCACATACAGGCCAGACGCAGTGGCTCACATTTGTAATCCCAGCACTTTGGGAGGCTGAGGTGGGTGGATCACCTGAGGTCAGGAGTTTGAGACCAGCCTGGCCAACATGGTGAAACTCCGTCTCTACTAAAAATATAAAAATTAGCTGGATGTGGTGGAAGGTGCCTGTAATCCCAGCTACTCGAGAGGCTTAGGTGAGAGAATCACTTGAACCTGGGAGGCGGAGATTGCAGTGAGCCGAGATTGCGCCATTGCACTCCAGCCTGGGCAACAAGAGTGAAACTCCATCTCAAAAAAGAAAACAAAACAAAACAAATTATATACATTGATCAATCAGATCAGCTAATGAGTCACAAGGACAAAATGAATTTGAGTTTTCATTTGGAGACAAGTAAAACAGTAAAAGGGGAAAGCCAGTCCAGAGAGAATGCCCTAGCAGGGACTCACAGGATGCCATAGAGTCATTTGGCATCTAAAGAGGAAAAAAGGAATGAAAGAAGTTACCTATTTTCACAACAGCGTTTTGGGTAGGCCCTGATTATTGATGAAGCTAACATCTTATCCAAGGTTTGAACGTCAAGGTTTAGATCACTCCACTAAAGACGTCATAGACTGTACTATCCAGTCCTCTGCTACAAAGCTTTATCCAGACATCCTCAGGAACCAGGGCAACAGTAACCAGTCTAGCCAGGCACAGCAGGATCCACAAAGACCAGAGGCCGGTATGTTTGATAAACATCAAAGCTGACCCAAAAACACATTTAACAATGAATCTTTTGTAAGAATAAAGACTATCAAGTACACCACATGAGGTATTGAAATACTATTCACCCAATATTAGGTAATTGCTCAAAATGTCTTGAGGAATAATAATATTTACTGACCTTCTAGTATGTTGATTTTAGGTATAATTGTGTAAGGTCATTTGCATAGAGTTCTTTTTGGTTTGTACCTTCCAGTGTTTTTTTTTTTCTTCTTTTAAAATTCATTTCAGCTATGTATCTGGCAGTGACTGGGTATACACAAACAGCTAGGTCAATCTGAGGGTAACACTCAGCACAACAAGAAAACAGGTGACAAACACAAAACAAGGGTGTGAATATAAATAACATGGGGTCACTTGAATGAAAGATTTTTTTTTAATTTTTATCATCCATATTTAACCCAATGCATCAGAAAAAGAAGTGCTGGAAAAACTCAATTCTGAAATTTCTAAAGCAAAAACTGCACCTTGACTTAATGGGCAAGGGAAGAAATCTGAAGGCATCTTGCTATCAAATGCAAACAAAAAGGAGACATTCCCTGAGCCATCAATAAAGTGACAACCCAGGTAGGACTGGCTGGGGCTGACTGCTACAAGCCCCTCAGCCTCCATCCAACTCCTCAGGCCTCATGTGAACCTGTAATAACATTCTTCCACCACTTCACAGTTGCCTCTAGGGTTCATTGGAACCCTGCTTTCTTTTTTCAGTTACTTACTCTGGGAACTCGCCTCCAACCCAGATCACCTGCAGGAATTCTTGAAAAACAAATAGAATATCTGATTGGCAGACACAATCAGTATGACAAAATTTAAGGAGAGAGCAACTTTTGTTCCTCTGTTGTTCCTATTTCCTTTGGTTTCATGTTGAAGGTATATGGGGCATTTTTTTTTTCTGTACTGCAAGGATAGCATAGTTTTGAAATTTGCTGCTGCTAGATTGAATACTTGCTCAGTTTCTCTGACTCTTTCCTCTGACAATAGTTCCCTGTACAGGATCTGAATTTCTATATCATATTTATCGGATAGTTCACCACAATGCCAGTATCTCGTGAGAACACCAGAGCCCTCCTAATTACAGATCTAAAGCATTCATTAAACTATTCTGAAACATGATGAGTACCACTCTATAACATAAAATAAGGTACAGTGTACACATGTATGTCTGCTTATTTAGTGGTAATATAGATTTCGGTGTGCACTTGTCACTCAATTTAGGCTCTCATTATTGTCCTGCTTGCCCTAATTCAGTGATGTATCATCTTCTTGCATTTGTCTAAATCAGTTCAGCAGCAGATAAATCAAAGCTTTTCTTGCCCTTGCCCTTCCAAGCTGTTCAAATCATCCATCTGACCATGGAAGAAAGGCCATAATCACTTGCTTGGAAGAAGAAAATATCTACATTAAATCTACAGCAAACCATTTCTGCATTAATGTGTGCAAATATGCACGTGGTGTGTGTGTGTGTGTGTGTGTGCACTTACGCGTACACACTAAAGCCACAGATCTTGGAACAGAGTCTGAAAGAAAACCACGAAAGCCACAGAATGCTGCTCTTTCTTTTTCTTTTTGAAAAGAGAAAAGCAGGTTTCAGTTCTCTTCTTTTAAGAAGAGAGTGTATATCCCAACATTTCAAAGGCCATATAAGATCCTATTTTTATATCCTCCTGAGCTGTGGGAGCTGAAAATTAATTGGTTCTCTAACTGGTAAATCCTTTGACAGACAATATAGCCTGGAATTCGGAGTCCTAATACATTTTTTTCTTTGTGGTTCAACAGAGAAAGAATCATAAACCAGGAAAGATGTCCTGGGTAGACCTAAAGAATGTGGCACTCCCTCTTGCCTCTTTTAATCCTTTTCCTCAATCCACCTCCACTTTTTGATATTTTACTTTACTTTCTTTTTGCCTTTGGACATTTATCTATTCTTCTAGGAAGTATGTTATTGGAAATTATTTTTAATTTAAGCAGCAAGAGTTATGACTGTGACAGGGAGGCTAAGGAGTGGCTGGAGTTTCCACCACAGCCTCCAACTGCCCTGCAGGAATCTGCAGCTGAGAAATGGAGGCATCAGCTCCACTTCCAACATTTCTCTCTGGACAGGGGCTCTATCAGCTCTTCACTCTATGGCAGCATTAACTCTGTTGCTCTTAGAGCATTTGCTGGCATGTCAAAAACAAAACCAGGGCATTTGTCTCCTTTCACATTCTGCAGCGTATCATGCAAAACTCCATTTTTTCCAGAAATAATGAAGTAAATAGACAGGAGTCTTCTTGTGTTGTATAAGTAATCAAAACATTCTTCTCTGAACCAGTTTACTGTACATTTGTGCCTAGGGTAGAATCTAAGTTGAGTACTGTAAACTTTCTAGTAGGATTCTGAATTTCTCTGGAGGCAAGAGGTAGCCGAATGTGGTTGTACCTTCAATTATTTCCATTTATAATTTTATTTAAAATAGCACTCCTCTCCCCACCCTGCTTATTTTATTTTTAACATAATTTTTTGAGCTATGAGCCTAATTTTTTGAAAGTTGGTTGATAAAAGTAATGTCATATATTAGGTTGGTGCAAAATTAATTGTGGTTTTTGCTTGCAACTAATTTTGTTTGCACCAATCTAATACTTTGCTGTGTTTATTTGTTTTTTTGTGACAGAGTCTCGCTCTGTCGCCCAGGCTGGAGTGCAGTGGTGCGATCTCGGTTCACTGCAAGCTCCGCCTCCCAGGTTCACGCCATTCTCCTGCCTCAGCCTCCCTGTAGCTGGGACTACAGGCGCCCACCAACAAGCCCGGCTAATTTTTTGTATTTTTAGTAGAGACGGGGTTTCACCATGTTAGCCAGGAATGGTCTTGATCTCCTGACCTCGTGATCCGCCCACCTCGGTCTCCCAAAGTGCTGGGATTACAGGCATGAGCCACCGCGTCCGGCCCCTTAATACTTTGTTAGAGTTTCCATGTGATGTATCTAGGGGTATAGTGCTGGGTGCACACACACATATACACAATCACATCACACCAACACGTGCACTCTCTCTCACTCTGGTTTTGATTCTTTGCGGTTTCATCAATGTCCCTAGGTTCATTGTCTCTGTAGTATTCTGTCTTATACTGATTTTGTCTCCACTTTCTTGTCCTAAGAAATAATGTCCTGATGTTTCATTGTGCATCACTCAGAGGAGAGAGAATCTGATAATCCTAGAGGTTCATTTCCTCCTCTGGTTTGGTAGTTTAGGAGAGAGCTGGCTTAACAGAGAACAATCTGATAGAAATCGCTGGATTCCAGAAGGTTCCTCTTTCAAATAAAGCCATTTCTCTGATCAAGGAGCATCTGGGATTACATAATGGCATCGATGTAACCTGCTCCGGCAGTCCCTATGTATGTGCAGTATCACAGGTCCGGGATTCCTCTCCATGACACATCAGCCATGATACATGCGGTCCTCCCCTGTCCAGTACAAGCCATGGTATGCTGAGGTTTTGAGGAGCTGTGTGCACCCTGCTACTTCTCTGCTTATAAATTTTTCCTCAATAAAAGCTATTTTATATTTTCATCGCCAGTGGCCCTTGCAGTGCATTTCCTGATTCCCCCTTGCACAGCTACTCCAATCCCTAGCTGGTGCCTCTTTACCTGGCTTGTCCTCACGAGGTCTTCCTCATAGTCAAGAGAGATGGTTTATAAGCCACATTATACAAGTTTCTCAGGTTAGCGCCAAGGCAAACATAATAGCATTAATGCTCACCTTACACAATCATCTTGTTTCCAATACAGTTTTCTGATAACACCACTTGCAAGTGTATCATCGAGGCAAGTCCCATTCTTATAAGAACTTGGGGGATTGTGAGCCCAGAATGGATTAAGTAGGCAGTGTAGTTTTGGCCCTACCATAGCCATGTGCAGATTAAAAACATTTGGCTCTAGCGACTCAGATTTCTGCCCTACTTCTCCTTTCCCAGTTGGCTTGCTCTCCTCTCCTAGGGCGAATGTATGTGTGCTGGGGGCAGGGTAGGATGACAGAATATGCTAGTTGTGACTCTAATGTTATTTCAAATCATCAAAGCAGGTATTTAGAACAAGCACCAGTTATTGCCTGCTGGATCTAAAATTGAATACTCACCAAGGAATATTATAAATAACCAGGCAGAACAGAAGGTCACAACGTTATGGTACATTCTCCTTTATGTAATAACCCCAATTAAAACCATAATTAGAGATGTCAAGCATAAAAATAAAAAAACAAGTAATAGTCTATTTTTTTAAAAAGTTTAAATAAAGGTATCAGCAACTCACCAAATATTTTATATACTAAAGGGAATTTAAGAAAACAAAATCCCTTATTCTTTATACATTTCAATGAAATCTTATGGCAGCACATGTTCTGCACAATTTAGTCAGAGATCTCAGAGGATTCAGAAATATAATCATGGGAAGAGTGCTGTTTCCGAATGCAGTCTTGACAAGCAGTGAAAAGAAAATAAATGGATTACAACAAGCATACTAAAAAGGAATAATAATGTTAGATAAATTTCCCCAAGAAACTAGTGATAAAGGGATAGATTTTCAACTGTTTTCTTTTTAATCTGCTTGTTTTTTTATTTCCAAATAACATGTTCAGCTCAAAAATATAAGATAAAATCAAATAGAATTATTTGCCAGTTTATTTCAGGAAAGCTTAGTATTTTAAAATAACAATAACAAACGATACTATATTTCAGGGCTTAGAGTTGGTTTATTAAGAGGTTCAAGTTATAGGCAACTAAAAGCAGGGGTGGGGACAAAGGGCATGGTACATTAATAATACTTTGTAAATAGCAAGCTTTCCTAATGGGAAAATAATTTACTTAACATAAAAGCACTGAACAGTTAGTGGTCCTTATCTGGCTTAGGACCCACCAACTCAATTATGGCCAGTAAGCCCATTAGTTGAGTTTAAATTTTAGAAACTTCAGAAAGTGTTTAATTTTTCTCTTAAACCTTTGAGAAAAAGGATAGTCTGTTGTGTACAATCAGAATATACGATCACTAGCAGGAGCCTAACTGACTATGTTCTGCAGAGAGGAATGTGATTGAACTTCAGTGTTTACCAAGTGTGAACACAAAGCAGCAGGTTAGGGAGGGCAGAGCCCCAGCCTGCATTTTCATTTCTTCTGTATGGTACGGCTGAAATGCAGCATTGATGCCTACCAAATAGGGATGAATTCTCCAGCAAGGGCTGGAAAAATGTGGGGGGATTCACAGTGGATGCTTTTTTTAACTCTGAGAGGTAAAGATTTGGAAGACAGGTATGACTACCTCAAAAAATTCTCCACTAACATAAGCCACTATGATTTCCCTGCAGCTTGTTTGAGAGCCATCCTGAAGGCCCTCACAACCTCTGTTGTAACCCTGGTGTAGAAATCACTGGTTGGATGGCAGGAGCCAATGGAGAGAGTGTTGGGGTTTGTGTGCACAAGGGTAGATAAAGCGTATCTAAAACCTTCTATTGAGGAAAAATGGCGTTAGTGTCACCACTCTATCATATCAGAGAGCCCTGTCAGCTGTGCTGAAGATTTTGGTTGTCCTAAAAGCATCGGTGGCCACTGAAAGGTTTATGTGATGTGACTCTATCTCGCTGATGATTTATTGGGTGTGAAAATAAGTACTTTAACACATTTAAGTCTGCCTGCAGATGTGCCATTGGAATTCTGCCATGCTTCATGGAGGGCCGAGAAGCCCAGGCTGCCATCCCTTTAGGCAACATAACATGTGCTGCTTGTGGAAGATAACACGCCCACAATAAATGTTAGCAAATACATCCGTGCTCCAGAAATGGAACCTGAGGAACAGAGCCCATCTGGGTGTCATTGCCATGCATGATTAAGAAAATCAGACACAGCCATGACAATGGCCACCAAAGCACTTCAGAAGCCTATCCACATCAAGAACACATGACAGGCAAGACTGCAGAGCAGGTGGGACTCCCACAGGGACAATGCTGGCCTCACTCTGAGCACTCCACCACCCTGACACCTTTATGGTGACACAACACAACATGTACAGGATCTTCCCAGCCCCTCTTCAAATCCACTCCACCATTGGCCTATGGTCTGGAAATGGGGCCATTTTTCATAAAAATTGAAAACTGCTTTTCTGAAAAATGGAAGATCAGAAGAGTAAAATTCTTAAACCATGGGGTTTCATCTTTCAAATTCAAGCTAATTAACAGCAATCCTGTAACAAAGTTGCTTTTCTACTTGTCATGATTTTCTTACACAGTTCATGAGGATTGTTTGGATTACAGACAATAGGTACTGTTTTTATATTAGCTTGGCTAATATATATTTTCCTGATCATATTTTCCCTTATATTGACTATGTAAAATTCACGTCTTTCACGGTTTTAAAAATTAATAGCAACGACAATTGTCTTTTCCAAAAATCTCTTAAATATGTGACACTGTATCTTAAAAATATTATCAAAGACCAAGGTAGCAGCTTGAGCACAGTTGCTCAGTAGTGACAAAGTATCTGTTTTCGAGACAGAGTCTCGCTCTGTCACCCAGGCTGGAGTGCAGTGGTGCAATCTCAGCTCACTGCAAGCTCCACCTCCCAGGTTTAAGTGATTCTTGTGCCTCAGCCTCCCGAGTACCTGGGATTACAGGTGCGTACCACCACGCCTGGCTAATTTTTGTATTTTTAGTAGAGATGGGGTTTCACCATGTTGGTCAGGCTGGTCTCAAACTCCTGACCTTAAGTGAACCACCTGCCTTGGCCTCTCAAAGTGCTGGGATTACAGGCATGCGCCACAAGTGTCCAGCCCTAAATCCTCTTTTCAACCATGCTCCAACCATGGCTCTGTCCTCGGCTCCCTTAGCCTAGTTTTAGCAAGAATCAGGCCAGGTCATTTTAGCAAAAATTCTCCACTCTTGACATGTGATCAAATTTCTCATGCCCCATCCTTGATATCTGATCACCCTGGCCTGCCTTCATCAAGAATCCTGTCAAGTCGGGTTAGCTAGAATCCTCCCTCACCCTTGAAGTTTCCTCTTAGTAATTTTCCATCCACTGACCCCCACCCTGTTCCTTGACTATAATTCCTCACTTGCCCTTGCATTTGGAGTGGGCCTCATCTGTCTCCCCTGCTGCAAAACCCCCATTATAGTAGTCTCCTTTGAATAAAGTCTTTCCTACTCCCTTTAACAAGAGGCATTTTTTTTAATACTAGGACTCTTCAAAATTCATGCTGAAATGACCAGAAAAATGCTTAGAGAGAAAAATTTTCACCCTTGTTGCAAATCAGGAGTAGCTTCACATATAAACTGGAAATTTGGATGAATTTCAATTAGATGCAGTTCCTGTGGTGTAAACTGACAAAAAAGAATGACCCCCATTAGTAGAAGTATGCACTGTTGTATACCACCAATGCCAATACTTGCAACAGCAAGTGTTGGAGCTAGGGTGAGCTCAAAGGGAATGAAAAAGGTAATGGAGAAGCCTAGCCCTTTGGCCTCCTCTGGCCTCTATGGTAATACGAGCCCACCAATCAGAGAAACAGGCATGACAGAACCTTTCTCTGGAAATACTACCTGTGTGAATGGCCTTGTGAAAGCCTCCCGGCTACGGCTATTATTCAGCAGTCTCCCAAATCCCCCAAACTGCTAGACCAACAGATGGGCAGCTCCTGCCTTTTTCCTTTCTCTAGATTCTGGATCTGGAAGTCTTTCTATAAAAAAACATTGGTAGAGAAACACACCTATGTTTAGAACCCATCCTAATCCTACTTTTTAAAAAGTCAGTAAAAGTACAGCCACTTTAGAAAACAGTTTGGTAGGTTTTTATAAAGTTAAACAGGCTGGGCACGGTGGCTCACGCCTGTAATCCCAGCACTTTGGGAGGCCGAGACGGGCAGATCACGAGGTCAGGAGATTGAGACCATCCTGGCTAACACGGTGAAACTCCGTCTCTACTAAAAATACAAAAAAAATTAGCCGGACGTGGCAGTGGGCATCTGTAGTCCCAGCTACTCGGGAGGCTGAGGCAGAAGAATGGCATGAACCCAGGAGGCGGAGCTTGCAGTGAGCCGAGATCACGCCACTGCAGTCCAGTCCAGCCTGGGTGAAAGAGCAAGACTCCGTCTCAAAAAAAAAAAAAAAAAAAGTTAAACATACACTTTTCACATGACCCAGCCATCCCACTAGACCCATGTATTCATCTCCATGACTACTGTTACAAATTACTACAAATTCAGTAGCTTAAAACAACTCAAATGTATTATCATACAGTTCTGTAAATCACATGTTCAGGCACAGCTCTCACTGGGCTAAAATCAAGGTGTTAGTGGGCTGAATTTCTTTCTGGGGTTTCTAGGGGAAAATTCATTTTCTTCACTATTTTAGCTTCCAGAGAATGCCTGTATTCCTTGTCCAGTCTATCTTCATTTCAAAGCTAGCAATGGTGGGTCAAGTCCTTCTCAAGGAGCCATCTCTCCATTTCTCTACAGTAGCCAGGGAAGGCCCTCTACTTAAAAAAAAAAAAAACATTAAATTTTAAGTTCAGTGATACATGTACAGAATGTGCAGGTTTGTAACATAGGTTAACATGTGTCATAGAGGTTTGTTGTACAGATTATTTCACCACTGAGATATTAAGCCTAGTGTCCATTCATTATTTTTCCTGATCCTCTGCCTCCTTCCACCCACCACCCTCTGATAGGCCCCAGTGTATGTTGTTCCCTTCTTTGTGCCCATGTGTTCTCATCATTGAGCTCCCACTTAGAAGTGAAAACATGCAGTATTTGGTTTTCTGTTTCTGTGTTAGTTTGCTAAGGATAATAGGCCCTCCACTTTTAACAATTTATGTGATTAGATTGACCCAGCTGGAATACAGGATAGACTCCTCACTTTAAGATCAGCTCATTAGCAACCTTGATTACATCAGTCTTAATTCCATTTTGCCATACTGTGTAACATATCCACAGTTTCCCAGATTAAGGAATGGGTATCTTTGGGGGGTCCAATGTTCTGCTGCCACGACCTAAGAGAAATGAAAATAAGTGTCCACACAAATAGTCATATTCAAATGTTCATAGCAGCTTTATTCATAGTAGCCAATAACTGGAATCAATCTAAATGTCTACCAACTGGTGAATGAATAAACAAATTGTGGTATACTCATAGAATAGAATACTAGTCAGCAATGAAAAGGAATAAACTACTCATACACACAACCACATGAATAAATCTCAAATGAATTATGCTGAGTGAAGGAAAACAGACACAAACAGCTATAAACTATTATTACATTCATATGAATTTCTAGGTAAAGCAAAACCATAGTGACAAGAAGCAGATCATAAGTTGTTAGGGGAGAGAGAGGGAACTTACTGCAGAAGGATGAAGAGAACTTTATGGAATGATGAGGATGTTCTATATCACAAGTGTGGTGGTGATTAACACAATTGCTTACCTTTATAAAAACTCATCAAGCCAGCGGGCACGGTGGCTCACGCCTGTAATTCTAGCACTTTGGGAGGCCGAGGCGGGTGGATCACAAGGTCAGGAAATCAAAACCATCCTGGCTAACAGGGTGAAACCCCGTCTCTACTAAAAATACAAAAAATTAGCCGGGCGTGGTGGTGGGCACCTGTAGTCCCAGCTACTTGGGAGGCTGAGGCAGGAGAATGGCGTTAACCTGGGAGGCGGAGCTTGCAGTGAGTGGAGATCACGCCACTGCACTCCAGCCTGGGTGACAGAGTGAGACTCCGTCTCAAAAAAGAAAAAAAAAAAGAAAAAAAAATTCATCAAGCCACACCTTTAAAATTCAGCTTAGTTGTATATAAATAAAATAAAATGGATAAATAGATAAAATACATATATAAAATAAAATATATAAATATATGAATCAAATAAAATAGAATAAAAGTGATTTTTAATAGCCAATTAGAGGACAATCTAAGAGGACTTTCTAGTAAGAATGAGAAGAGTCATGAGGCCTGTGAAAAAAATTTACAATGCAAAAGATAAGTGCAAAAGAAGAGAACTCGAAAACTGACCTCCTCTGCAATAAGTTTTCTAAATGGACTGAAAAAAGTAACAATAACATCTGCTTTTTATTTCTACCTAAAGACACTGCACCTATGAAAACTAGAGAAACCGTTCAAAAATGGAGGGGTCTAAGACAAGGAAGAACTAGACTGAGATGTTAAAAAAACACTGTCATATCGACATTAAAATCCACAAAGTAGACATCTTTCCCCAGGTGAGCACATGTTGTTTATTCATTGTTTACTTGGTGATTGCCTGATTCCCCCAGTGACCTGTAAGCTCCTTGAGACCAGAAACCTTGTTCTCTGTGGTCACCACTCAGCCCTTAGTACCTAGCACAGAGCCTTGCTTTTGGCAGGGACTTCATAATATCGGTTGAATTAATGAATGTACTATTTAAAATTATAAATAGTAAAATTAGTTACTTTACAACATGGAATAATACGGGGAAGAAATCAGCCCCTCCATAATAAGTGAGTGCTACTTGTAAGTATTTAGAGAAAGAAAACAAAAGCCAGGTCTTTAATGTTTTACAGAAAAATCTCTGGGACACCTTTCACGCATGTGTGACCAGCACCATTTATATGTAGGCTTTTTGAAGTTAACTAATTTATGAGTAAGAGATTCACCTTCCTTTCTCCTGTTGTGCATAAGAGGTCTCACCTCCCCCACATGAGTGTAAAAGATCCTCCTCACCAGATCCCAACTCCCTTGCTTGGTACAAGGCAATTTTCCTCTTTACTGTCTTCCTCCTGCAATGCTCTTCCTATATATAGCATCTTACATTCTTAAACTGTGGTCTTATTTGCTGCAAGAGGAGCCACAAAGATGATGCTTCTAAAAATCTTTCATAGGGAAAATGCTTAGAATATGCCATTAATTTTTTAGCACTAAATAAAAATGCACAGAAAAATACTGGGAGAAAATGAACCACATGGTTAAGAATTGTTACTTCTGGGGGATGAAATTTGGGCTATTTTAATTTTCTATCTTTATACTGTCCTAGTGATTTTTTTTTCTTTCAGTATTTAAAAAAATGAAGAAAAAAGCAAACAAAATAATGACAGTGATAAACAAGGAGTGATCTAGAAAAAAAAGTCTGTTCTTTTTCTATTTTATCATATTGAATACCAGCTGTGTATATATGAAGGGTGACTACAAACATACATTTGTACCTATAGTAATTGGTGGAATGCAGTAAGAAACACTGTTAAAGCAAACTAAAGATGGCCTGTGAAGGACGGCCTACTTCTATATTTGAGTCCTCATGGACAAACTGCAACCTAGCTTAATAGACAGACAAGACTAAAACCTAACTTAGGAGTATATGCCTATAACAGTAGCTGAGTCTTGGCCAATCCCAGCAGCCATACTTCAACCATTCATCCACTGCTGAGTGTTCAAACTGTGTTCAAATAGGGCAAATGCCAACCCGTAACCAATCTAGCCATTCTGAAGCTCACTTCCAATTTCTGTAAGTCATTTCCCTTTTTTTGTCTGTAAATCTTCTTCCAACACATGGCTGGACTGGAGTCTCTGTGAATCTGCTGTGATTCTGGAGGCTTTCCGATCCACCGATTGTTCATTGCTCAATTAAACTCTTTTAAATTTAATTTGGCTGAAGTTTTCCTTTTATCACCACAGATAATACCCCATGAATGTCTTGAGCAGAAAAACATACATATGTATGCAAGACCTTTTTGGACAGTATTGAGAACTGTATACTTGGCCTACAAGATGGCATGACAAATTTTATGTATCCATTTGAAATCATTAGTTTGGAGACTGGAAAGAAAAGTAGAAAGGGACATAGAGTTTCATCATGGTTTTCAACAAGGAATGATTTTGCCCTTCAGGGGACATGGGGCAATATCTGAAGACATATTTGATTGTCGCAACTGTAGTAGACGGGGTACAGCAAGTATGTACAGGGTAGATCCAGTGATGCTGCTAAGCCTCCTACCATACACACGTCAGCTCCCTGCAAGGCATTATCCAGCCCAGAGTGTCTACAGTGCTGAGTTTCAGAAATTCCAAGTTAGACAACACTAAAGTTTTATGTAATTATATCAGGAAATATTTGTTTTGGGGGAATTTTTTACTTGTTGGATATATAATATTAATGACTCTGCTGTGAGATCACTAGCAGGTAATTGGATAATCCTGCCAACATTTATATACTACTCCCAATGACCACACTTTACAAGATTTTGAAGGACTCAAATGTCTACACTAACATCAGATTAAAACCCGGAAAGATTGCTTAGCTCAGTGTCCTGGATGCTGCCTGGAAATAAGATAATTGGATATACAAACATGAACGGTAAGAAGGAAGATCTGTCTGATTTGTCTCAGATGTGATATTTATCCTACAATTACAGATTAAGAGGTGAAGAGGAGGAGAAAGAACCCATCATTGTCTAGAGACATTTTCCAAATAGTATTTAGAGTTGCCTGCGAGTAACCTTTTGCTTGGTAGATAACAAACTTTGTGCAGCATGCTGAGTCTGTCATTAAACATTTGCCTGAAGATCTGAGTGTTAACATCAGTGACAGGGTTTCCTAAACATGACACATTTCCTCTGCCTGTCACGAAGAATTATAGCTTCTGTGACTCTCACTATAATAGCAGCTATTTGTGATATTTTAACCTAATGTACAGCCTCAGAAGAAAAACAACAGGAACAATAAAACATCTGCCAGGAACTCCCTTGAAGGAAGGGATTCTAAGTGTTAGGAGGATTCCAAATAAAAGAGCAAAACCTTGGGTGTCGAATACTACAGGATCTGAGTTCATTAACTTCCCTGTCATTTATGTCTTGATTATTTCCACATCCCAAAGGGAGAAATTCTAATTCACCTATGTTGGCTTTTTTTGGTAAAACTGTAGGCAAAGCCAGAAAATGTAGAGCTTAATTTTTTCTACCTTTATAGGCTGGGGCAGGAGAGATGGCATACTATAATCAAACACAAAGGATTCTCTTTAATGAGAGTTTTATTCTTCTGTATAGATTCTTGTCATGGCTTGATTTTTGTTTTGTGGCAGGAACAGAGGGTGGCAGGGGAATTGGCTGTTTTCCTTTTTAATGAGAAACCCAGAGTCAAAACTATCGTCGGGATTTCTCCTTTCTTCCCCTCCAGCCTATCAGAGTGGAATGCTCACAACAGGCTCAGCAGCAATGAGCACCAGCTTTGTAAAGACCAAATCGACTAAACAAAATAAACCGTGTCATTTCATGCTAATTCAAAGACTCATTCCAACTGCTGTGTGATGAGGAAGCCAAGAACTGAACTGTAACCCAAACACGAACACATTGCATTGCCAGGAAATGGCTAATGCGGCCTCCCATTACACAGAGCTTTCAAAATGTTTTAAGCGTTGATGAATACATCATTTTGGAAAGAGTTCAAACATATGCAGCATTAAGTCTACAAATATATCTTTCTTACAAAAATAATCCCACTTGCCTTTGAATGTGAATGGGGAAGTGGAGCATTGGAGTCAAGGCCCGGAACTAGTGCTTCATCGTAATTTGTTCATCCATTGGACTGCGCCTAGTTGCTGTAGCCTCATCAGAGCATCTCCCCCTCCATCTATCTCCCTCTCAGAAAAGAAGCACAGCTACTCTAGAGTGTTATCTTCAAGAATGAGAGCTACAGTGCAAATCTCTTTAGAGTGCTCTGTGTTGTCATAAGCTTCAGTGGTAAAGACCCGAGTGTTTTAAAAATCATTTTGAAGAGAAAGAAAGGTGATTCCCTCCTCCCATAGAAGGGATACGATGAAGACTGAAAATCCCCTTTATGCCCATTTGTGGGACTGTACAGCAAAATCTGGATAGGCTATGAAATATAGCTAGGCTCCAGGTACTAACCATTTGCAAAAATAAAGCTGCCCCTAAAAATGGAATTGGTCATACGTGAATCAGCATAACAAAAATATTCCCTCACCAGGGCCCAAACACTTATCAATACCAGCCCGGTTCGCTTGAGCTGAACTCTTGACTTATGTTAGTCTCGACCTCTAGGTCGACAATGAGATCTACTCTCAAAACTCCAATACACCCAGGAAGGCCTTCTTCCTAAAGGGCTCTAACTGGGTACTGTCAAAGCAGTGGGAAGACCGCAGCCAGGGCCCTCAGCTGGAACTGAGTTAGCCGTGCAAGTTAAGGGCTGCTCCTGCAGTGGAGGGGTGAGAGTTTCCAGGGATGTCTATGCCAGCTATTTACCTGTTTTTTCTCAGCTCTAAGTTCATGCTTCTATCCTTTGCTCTATGAAGCCCAGGCCAGAACTCTGCCTACTGGCTTCCTAGTAAGCTCGGATGATGTAAGGAGCAAAAATGAAACCAGAAGGTGGGAGGAGGTAAAAAGGACTTCTTTCCTATTATTCCAACATGTTCCCGTCAGAGTCACTCGAGCAGGGGCTGTGGGTCTAGCATCAGCATGTGACTACAGCCAGCTTCTCAGCCACTCTCAGACCAGCCTCGGCAGCCTGGGTCCGGTGGCTCATCAGAAACCTGAACACCCACTGGATGGGGCTTGCATTCCCAGCTCCTAATTTGGGGTGATTCCTTTAGTTTTCCTCAGTTCCAAGGGTGGTAGCTATTTTTTATTATTATCTCGGTTTTGCCTTTATGCTCTTTCAGCCCACTAACAGCTGTGTAATGTATTCTGTATATGAAATCCTAACTGTCGGCAATTCCTTGTATCACATAAGGTGCTCCACTTTCCAGGCTAGATCCTGACAGTAAAGCATGGTACAAGGTAAAGGTTTAGAGGAGGGAACAGTAGGGTGTTGGGGAAGTAAAGGAAACCTGGGTCTGTAGAGAGGTCTGAGTCTTCCATTTGATGATCAACTAGAGGTGAGGATTAGACCTGCAGTGTCCAATTGGGCAGCCTTTAAAACATGGCTAGCGTGAGCAAGAGACTGAATGTAAATTATTTGTCGATAATCGTTTTGGTTATTGAAAAACTTTTTAGTGTGTTTGGAGCTACTGAAGTAAGTGAATCTACTTTTTTAACTGTTTTATGAAATCTACATAGATAGCAATTATCTCTGATGAAATGTTACCATACAAATCGATATGCTATGAATAAAAAAAGAATGTAAACACCTCAATTTTTTACAATAATTTTATGTTGAAATGATACATTTTGAATATAGCATGTTGAATTAAAGGTATTGCTGAAGTTAATTTCACCTTTTTTAACTTTTTGAAAGCGGCCACTAAAAATTTTAAAGTTACGTCTGTGGGGCCGGGCGCGGTGGCTCACGCTTGTAATCCCAGCACTTTGGGAGGCCGAGGCAGGCAGATCACGAGGTCAGGAGATCGAGACCACGGTGAAACCCCGTCTCTACTAAAAATACAAAAAATTAGCCGGGCGTGGTGGCGGGCGCCTGTAGTCCCAGCTACTCGGAGAGGCTGAGGCAGGAGAATGGCGTGAACCTGGGAGGCGGAGCTTGCAGTGAGCCGAGATCGCGCCACTGCACTCCAGCCTGGGCGACAGAGCGAGACTCCGTCTCAAAAAAAAAAAAAAAAAAAAAAAAAAAAGAAAGCCTGAAGCATACAGCACTAGGCTGAGTTTGGTACCAAAGGACTCAACCTCTGCATACTTTCTAACTTCCCAACACGTTATTGCTTGGCCAGATGGCAAGCCAAATAACAGAAACACATAAATAGCAGAATCCAGATAAAAGACTATCCCTCTATATTCAGTCTAACAGTTGCAGATAATTAGCTTATGATGTCTGAATCACTCAATATGCTTTCAAATTTCACAACAAAGCCATCCACATGATTACAACTCATTTGTTATAAGTCAAGTTTCGCCAGTAAAATGGGAGTGAGGATTCTGGATTTGAGGTTGTGAGGAAAGAAATATAGAAAGATAGCATCAGCAATTATACCATACCCTTAAATCGTTATGTTTCTACATATTTCCACAAGACAGCCTTCCTATTAAAGTTGTCTCTTTTCTAATTATAAGAAAACTAGTTTTATACAGAAGTTTTCTATGTTATAGCCAATATGTCTCCATTACAATTCTTTAATTTCTGTAACAACATAAAGACCAATCAAGTAATATGCAAATTCTTATTAAATGTCTACTACGAAACAAAGCACTGGAGGAGGGGATATGGGCATTGAGGAGGCAACAATGTGTTCTTGGCAAGAAACTTGCAAACAAGAGAAAGAGAACTTACAGAATGCTACAACTTTGGCTTTGGAAGGGACTTTGGAGGTCACCTAATACAGTCTTCTAGTCTGTGGATAATTCAACCCCGGCAACTCTCCCCAGGAGTGTTCAGCTTCTGCTTAAAGCTGCTTAAACAGGGAAACAGAATTCACTGCCTTAGGAGACTGTCTATTCCATTTTTGTACTGCTTTTATTTTTAGCCAGATCTTTGTGCAAAATCAAAAAACGCACCATTACAATTTCTACTCACTGGTCCTTTTTCTTTCTTTACAAACAATAGCCCTTCAAGTATTTAAAGTCCCTATCATATCCCCTGTCCTTTTTTTATGGAAGGCATTGCCATAGGATGCTTTGTGATGGAAAAAAAAAAAAAAAAAGAGTGTTCCATGGTGAAATAAACTTAGAAAAACAGAGTATATTCTAATCCTGTCTTGAAAATACACATTTTATTCCTTGAAACTATGAGCATTCTAGCAGTAAGAAAACCCATGTACTTGCACAACAGCAAGCACTTTCCAAACCCATTTGACCACAAAAATCTTATTTCTCCCAATTTCACCCTAACATCACACAGAATTACAGTGCAATAGAAAATTTAGCACTTCATTCTTTCATTCAACAAATACTCATTAAGCACCTACATTACACCAGGCTTTGTGATATGTGCTGGGATCACTACAGTAGATAAAAATGATTTTTGACTTCCCAGAGCATAAAGTCTAGTATGAAAGATGAACAATTAAATGAGCAATAATATAAAAAGTTAACATAGAAATTGTTGGAGAAGTGCAATTTTATGGGAACACACTTTGGGCACTGCTGCTGTGGGCTGAACAGCCTCAGATTTTCCCTTGATTCTTTGGACAGCATGGTTTCCAGAATCTGCCCTTCTGGTCATTGCTGTTTCCCTACTCTGGTTTGTCAAGATCCCTCAGAAAGAGGACCCAAACTAAACCCAATACTCCAGGAATGATTTGACCAGGAGCACCTCAGACAAGCACTGGATGAGGGGATTTGGGTGTTTGTTCAGGACATCTAACTTTTCTTGATGCAGCCTTCTATACAAACATAGAATGCTAAAAATAGGCCAGGCGTGGTGGCTCACACCTGTAATCCCAGCACTTTGGGAGGCAGAGGAGGATGGATCACTTGAGGCCAGGAGTTCAAGACCAGCCTGGCTGACATGGCAAAACCCCATCTCTACTAAAAATACAAAAATTAGCTGGGCGTGGTGGTGCATGCCTGTAACTCCAGCTACTCGAGAGGCTGAGGTACAAGAATCACTTGAATCCAAAAGGTGGGGGTTGCAGTAAGCCGAGATTGTGCCACTGCACTCCAGCCTGGGTGACAGAGTGAGACTCTGTCTCCAAATTTTTTTTTAAATGTTAAAAATAACAAAACAATAGCTTATTACAATAAAATGAGATATTCCAAAGAAGTTTATTAATTATAGACCAAAGAAAGCTAATTTCCATTGTGAGAGACTAGATAAGGCTTCAAGAAATATTTGAGTTGAATCTTGATAAGAAAGTAGAATTTGGATAGGAAATTCCTTCAGAATGTTCACAGAAACATAAAAACTAAATGAGATCTGGTAACTCAAACTTGACTATGGGCCCCCATAAGCTGCTTAGAAACACTGAAAGCAAACTCACAGTTCAGAAGCAAATTTGTGGCATCTAATCATAGATTCCGAGCTTTATAATGAAAACAGATGGCATATTAGAGGATTTATGTTTAGGGTGACATTGACTGACCTTTCAGATGTCCTCCAGAGATCAAAGAATCTGCCTTCTCTCACCTAGTGGAATCTAGCTGGGAGTAGAAACCCAGACTGCTCATGTTGACAGTGGCTCAGGATGGGAAAGGAACACTCAGAAGACAGTGGTACCAGCTTAACTAGGAGAATCTGTACTGCAAGGAATAGGAGGTTTAACAAAGCTTAACGAAGTGACCCTCTTATATATTAAGAAGGTATCATAACTAACGTGTCATTACTATTAATAAGTAAAAGCAGCCGGGCACAGTGGCTCACGCCTGTAATCTCAGCACTTTGAGAGGCCAAGGCCGAGGCAGGCGGATCACTTGAGGTCAGGAGTTCAAGGCCAGCCTGGCCAACATGGTGAAACCATCTCTACTAAGAAAAAATACAAAACTTAGCCAGGCGTGGTGGTGGGCGCCTGTAACCCCAGTTAGTCAGGAGGCTGAGGTAGAAGAATTACTTGAGCCCGGGAGGTGGAGGCTGCAGTGAGCCAAGATCGTGCCACTGCACTCCAGCCTGGGTGACAGAACAAGACTCTGTCTCAAAAAATGAATTAAATTAAATTAAATTAAAAATAAGTAAAAGCAGCCCTGAGAGTCAAATGTGAAACAGGCTCAGACAGAAAAAGTCACAGGACGACTTCCCCCATTGCCCACCTATCCCTATAGAACCCAGTAAAGTGCTTGCTAAAATTGTCCCCAGAATTCGCAAAGGAAAGAGTAGACAATTCAATCTATTCTTCTTTTTGCCCTGATTAAACATTAGAGGCTATTCAAAGCAATAGCTGGGAAGCATTTTTTATTATTACCATTATCATCTCCCCCATTAGCATGGATAATTGAGAGCTGGCATTTAAATCAGTAATATTTAACACTAATAGCCCGACCTTATTGCTACCTCCTAACCTCACACCATCTGACTGCACCTGGTAACTTTGAAGGACACTAATGTCTTTAACATCATAATTGGCCACAACTTATTGGTTACACATGAGAGGCCCTACTCTGTTTACTTTTAATTTGAGTTCCAGAAATGGTTCTATTCATCATCATCAATGGAGAATTCACAAGGGCAAACTAAAAGCTATATGCTCAACACCCTGATAAAACTGAAAAATTTCAACAATCATCTGCAGGGGTTTTCTATATCTAGTTAAGCCTTCCAAAGGGTGGGCATTTCTGAATAGCATTTTTCATATTTAATTTGGTTGTTTGACCTCAACATTTATTTATATTTTCCTACTACTAATTTTAATTTGCTGTAAAAAGGACCAGTGGCAACCAGGTATATTTTACTTTCATCCATTTATTTTACCTGCTAGGTGGAAATATAGAAGGAAGGAGGGAAGGAAGGAAGGAAGGAAGGAGGGAGGGAGGGAGGGAGGGAGGGAGGGAGGGAGGGAGGGAGGGAATTGATGAAGTCTGATGAAACAGAGACAGATGAAAGAGAAGAATGATGGAGGCAGGAGAGAAACAGAGCCTACAAGCAATGCTCAGAGAAAAGCATTTGTCATAGGTCTGACACATGCATGGTAAGTACAGCAAAACCTGTATTAGTTTTTTTCTGTGTGCGTGTTCATTAATTGATGAGCTTTTCTATGGAACCTTTTTCTATGTATGAGTTGGTAATGTTAGAATATGAATGAATACAAAAGAATATGAGAGCTATTGTCTTGCCCTCAGATAACTGAAAAGTGATGTGTTAGAAATTTCCATCCCTATCTGTCAGGCTAAACAATGGTCCCCCAACCCCCAAAGGCATCTAGGTTCTAATCCCTGAGGGCTGTGAATGTTACCCTATATGAAAAAGACCTTTGTGAATGTTATTAAATTAAGGATTCAGAGATGAGGTTATCCTGGATTAGCCAGGTAGGCCCTAAATACAATCACATGTGTCCTTACAAGAGGGAAGTAGAGTGAGATTATTAGACTACAGACAGAAGGTGAGAAGAGCATGTGACCAGGAGGCAGAGATCAGAGTGATGTGACTGCAGGTGAAGGAATGTCACAGTCACCAGAGGCTGGAAGAAGCAAGGAATAGATTCTCCCCCAGAGCCTCCGGAGGTAGCATGGCCTTGCTGACACCTTGATTTCAGTCCAGTGAAACTGATTTTTGTCTTCTGGCCTCTAGAACTGTAAGAGAATATATGTGTGGTGTTTTAGGCCACCAAATATGTGGTAATTTCTTACAGCAGTAATAGGAACCTAATACACCCCTATTTAAACAACAACAAGAAGCAAGCACCCAGCAGCTTCAAAAACAATTCCAAGCTGCCAAGTATTCCTCAGCAAAGGGGTTCTCTCCAGAGCCTGCCTTGAGCCATAGATCTCACAAGTTCTGTATGCACCCATTGCAAGACCCAAAGGAATGCACAATTCACCCTGAGAAAAGAGTTAGTACAGGAAGCCCATCCGCAGTGAAAAATGATCAAGGTGACTGAATATATAAATACTGAGATGACACAGAATATATTTTCAAAGTCTCTTTATGAGTCAGGAAAGAGAAAATACCACCAAAAAGTTAGGAAATAATGAAACTTTAAGAAAGGATAGAAAGATAAATGAAGAAAGAAATGTTCAATGAATGGAAGACACAGGAAGAAAAAACGTCAGTATAATTATGCTCAGGATAGGTACTGATCAATAATTCTAAAGAAATTTCCAGTTTCCTTATGAAATCCTCCCTAAGGGTGAATCAGATTTTCCTTTTTATCTTCTCCACAATGCACCGAAATGTGTAAGTCAGTGATTGAGAGGTAGCTAATTAAAATGCACTGGGAAAAATCAAAAAGCTGTGCAGCTTGCCACTGGAGTTTTCAGTAGGAGTAAAGATGCCCAGATTTGAAACAAATCATTTTAGAGAAAAGAAGGGTTATTTCCTGCAATAAATCCCCGTCAGGACGGATTCTCACTCGTTCCAGCCACGGTGATGGATGGTGCTCTCTGGGCTGGCTGTGTGGATTGGATTTGGATGGGCCACCAAAAGTGCAGATGCTTATCTGAAACTTATCTGAACAAGCCAAATCTCAGGGGTCTGCAAAATTATGCTGGCATTCTTTCAAGATTAGTCTCTCTTGAGTGAAATGGCTGGCACTGTAGCTTGGGGACTTGGCTCTATGTCCAGTGAGGATGGATTTTTTTTCTTCACATTTTTTGGCATTCCCGGTGCAGGAAAAATAAAGCATGCGTGCACACTGACATACACAATCAAGCAAAGTGAAAACTACATTACTAAGATGTTTAAACTACCTACATGTGCTTCCTGAGAGTCTACTGTGTGCCTTATGGTTCCTGCTCAAAAACAGTTTAGAATAAAGTTAAGGAAACAAAGTCATTTATAAATTCTTACAACATTTATAATATTTACAAATATCAAAAGAAACTCCTCGATTACAAGTGGTCAAAAAATGGAATAATCAATACAGGTCATCTGAGAAGTATAGAAGGCATCTAAGAATAGCAATTGTGCAACTTAAACTGGACCATAATTAGAGTAAGATTTGGTAGTCCAAGTAAAGACCTGCTTATGGTAAAAAGAATAACAATTATTTGATGAATGCCTACAGTATGCTAGGCAGTGTTTGAAAATACACATTATTTCATTTAATTATTTCAACAACACAGTATAGGTAAGAATCTTTATCCTCATCTTACCCATGAGAAGAGTCAAGATATGGAAAAATTCAGTTTCCCAAACTCACTTAACCAATACACAGCAGAATCAGAATTTAAAGCTAAGACTCAAAAAAAAAAAAAAAAAAAAAACTCTCGATCAATATTCTCTCCAGGTGTTTTATTTTATGATGTTTGTCAAGATGGAAAATCATGGTAAGTAGTTATTTCTGATAAATAAATCTGAGTGTAGTGTAGTGTAGTATAGTGTAGTGTAGACTAGAAAGAAACAGAAAAAGGAGACTAGGTTTTTCCTTTTTTTTCTTATGGCCTAACAGTCACAATCTTCATTCAAGAAGGAGGATGTCTGGAAAAGAATCTTTTCTTACATATATGTTTTTCTTGCTAAATAGATAAAACTTTTCCTTCCTGAGGACATAAAGTAAGAAAGTCCAGTTTTAGCACTGAGCTTGCTGCATTTGCTCCATTTGTTGTATAAGTGTTTAAAGGACATTCTTTGTGTATCTCCAATATGCTACGAGTCAAAGGTTAATTTTGTAGTATTAAGTTCCTTTGCATTTGTGTTCATTTCTATTGCTGCTATAACAGACTACTAGAAACTTAATGGTTTAAGACAATACAACTGTATTATCTCACAGTATCTGTAGGTCAGAAGTCCAGGTTGGCCAAGTTGTGTTCTGTTAAAGTATCACAAGGTCTAAATCAAAATCAGCAGGCACTAATTTCCTTCTGGAGGCTCTGGGAATGGATCAGCTTCCAGGATCATTCAGACTGTTGGCAAAACTCAGTTCCATGCTGCTATAGAACTAAGGTCCCATTTCCTTACTGGTTGATGGCAGAAATGGGGGCAATTCTTTCTCAGCTCCTAGAGATTGCCCACATTTCTTGACTCATGGCACTGGCTCTCTATCTTCAAATGTGGAATCCTTCTCACACTTCTAATCTCCCTGACATCCCCCTTTCCTTTTCCACATCCTCTGCTACTTCCTCTTCCACCACATCTCTCTGACTTGACACTTCTACTTTCCTCCCTCTTCTACTTCTCAATGCTCATGTGATTAACACTGGACCCACTCACATACTCCAGGTAATCTCCCTATTTTTAAGGTCAGCTGATAAGTAACCCTAATTCTATCTGCAAAGTCCCTTTCCTGCAGTACATAGGTTAGTGTTTGATTGAGTAACTGGGGGGAGGAATCTTGGGGATACTGCTTTAGAATTCTACCACAGCATTTATTTGCTTATAGGAAATATTTTGTTTTATTAATAACAATGTACTCGGTGCCACAGTGTGGTTTCCGCTTCTCTCTTCTACACAGTCCCACTGTCCTGGCCTCAGGAAGATTAAAGTCCCTTCTATAAAGATAGAGCATGAGTTTTGAAAAGATGGGAAATGCTCAAAAACAGTTACTATCAAGTAATTTTTTCAATCAGGTAATTTAGAAAAAAAATACAGCTTCTACATCAATTTTCAGAATATTTCTTTTTGGAGGTCTTTACTTTTAATAATTTCAATTTGTCTTTTAGCTTTAGAGGGTATATGTGCAGGTTTGTTACATGGGTATATTACCTGATGTTGAGATTTGGGATACAACTGATCCCATCACCCAGGTAGTGAGCACAGTACTCAATAGTTTTTCAAACCTTGCCCCCCACCTCCTCTAGTACTCCCCATGTCTATCACTGCCATCTTCATGTTCACGTGTACCCAGTGTTTAGCTCCTACTTATAAGTAAGAACATACGGTATTTAGTGTTTTTTTTTCTGTGTTAATTCGCTTACGATAATGGCCTCCAGCTCCACCATATTACTGCAAAAGATGTGATTTCATTCTTCTCTATGGCCACATAGTATTTTATGGTGTATTTGTACCACACTTTCCTTATCAATCCATGACTGATGGGCACCTAGGTTAATTCCATGTCTTTGCTATTATGAGTTGAGTGGCAACAAACATATAAGTGAATGTGGCTTTTTTTGGTATAATGTTCTATTTTCCTTTGGGTATATATCCAGTAATGGTAATACCGGGTCAAATGGTAGTTCTGTTTTAAATTATTTGAGAAATCTCCAAACTGCTTTCCACAGGGGCTGAACTAATTTACATTCTCACCAATAGTATATAGGTGGTTTTTTTTTTTCCTCCACAGTCTTACCAGCACCTGTTGTTTTTTTTTTTTTTTTTTTGACTTTTTAATAACAGCCATTCTGACTGGTGTGAGATGGTGTCTCATTGTGATTTTGATTTGCATATCTCTATTAATACGTTGAGCATTTTTTTATGTTTGTTGGCCACTTGTATGTTCTTTTGAGAAGTATCTGTTTAGGTCTTTTGCCTACTTGTTAATTGGACTGTTCGTTTTTTGCTTGTTTAATTATTTAAGTTCCTTATAGGCTGTGGATATTAGACCTTTGTTGAATGAATAGTTTGTGAATATTTTCTCCCATTCTGTAGGTTGTCTGTCTACTCTGTTAATAGTTTATTTTGCTGTGCAGAAGCTCTTTACTTTACTTAGGTCCTGCTTGTCAATTTTTGTTTTTGTTGCAATTGCTTTTGAGGACATAGGCATAAATTCTTTCCCAAGGCAGATGTCCAAAATGGTGTTTCCTAGGTTTTCTTCTAGGATTCTTTTAGTTTGATGTCTCATATTAAAGTCTATAATTCAACTTATGTTAATTTTGTATATGATGCAGTTTCATTCTTCTGCATATGGCTCACCAGTTATCTCAGCACCATTTATTGAACAGAAAATCATTTTCCTGTTGCTTATTTTTGTTGACTGTTTTGAAGATCAAATTGCTGTAGGTGTGAAGCTTCATTTCTGGGCTCTCTATTCTGTTTCATAGGTCTCTGTGTCTGTATTTGTACCAGTACCATGCTGGTTTGCTTACTGTAGCCTTATCAAATAGTTTGAAGTTGGATAATGTGATACCTCTGGCTTTGTTCTTGTTGCTTAGGTGTGCTTTGGCTATTCAGGCTGTTCTACTTGATTCATACGAATTTTAGAAGTTTTTTTCTAATTCTGTGAAAAAAAAAATGATGTTTAGTTTGATAGGAATAGCAGTGAATCTGTAGATTGCTTTAGGCAGTATGGCTATTTTAATGATATTGATTCTTCCAGTCTATCGGCATGGAATGTTTTCCCATTTGTTTGTGCCATCTATGATTTCTTTAAGCAGTGTTTTATAAATCTCCATGTAAAGATATTTCACATCCTTGATTAGATGTATTCTTAGGTTTTATTTTTTATGGCTATTGTAAGTGGAATTCTGTCTTGATTTGGCTGTCAGTTTGAATGTTACTGGTGTATACAAATGCTGCTGCTTTTTCACTTCTACGCAAATAAACTAGAAAATCTAGAAGAAATTGATAAACTCCTGGATGCATACACCCTCCCAAGACTAAACCAGGAAGAAGTCAAATCCCTGAATAGACCAATAACAAATTCTGAAATTGAGGCAGTAATTAATAGCCTAGCAAACAAAAAAAGCCCAGGACAAGACGGATTCACAGCCGAATTCTACCAGAGGTTCAAAGAGGAGATGGTACCATTCCTTCTGAAACTATTCCAAATAATAGAAAAAAGACACTCCTCCCTAACTCATTTTATGAGGCTGGCATCATCCTGATTCCAAAACCCGGCAAAAACACAACAAAATAAGAAAATTTCAGCCCAATATCCCTGATGAACACCGATACAAAAGTCCTCAATAAAATACTGGCAAACCAAATCCAGCAGCACATCCAAAAGCTTATCCACCATGATCAAGTCGGCTTCATCCCTGGGATGCAAGGCTTGCTCAACATACGCAAATCAATAAACGTAATCCATCACATAAACAGAACCAGTGACAAAACCACGTGATTATCTCAATAGATGCAGAAAAGGCCTTCGACAAAATTCAACATCCCTTCATGCTAAAAACACTCAATAAACTAGGTATCGATGGAACGTATCTCAAAACAAGAACAACTATTTATGACAAACCCATAGCAAATATCATACTGAATGGGTAAAAGCTGCAAGAATTCCCTTAGAAAACTGGCATAAGACAAGATGCCCTCTCTCACCACTCCTATTCAACATAGTACTGGAAGTTCTGACTAGGGCAATCAGGCAAGAGAATGAGATAGAGTGTATTCAAACAGAAAGAGAGGAAATTAAATTATCTCTGTTTGCAGATGATAGGATTGTATATTTAGAAAACCCCATCGTCTCAGTCCCAAAACTCCTTAAGCTGATAAGCAACCACAGGAAAGTCTCAGAATACAAAAGTGATGTGCAAAAATCACAAGCATTCCTATACACCAATAATAGGCAAGCAGAGAGCCAAATCATGTGTGAACTCCCATTCACAATTGCTACAAAGAGAATAAAATACTTAGGAATACAACTTACAAAGGACATGAAGGACCTCTTCAAAGAGAACTACAAACCACTGCTCAAGGAAATAAGAGAGGACACAAACAAATGGAAAAAAAAAATCCATGCTCATGGATAGGGAGAATCAACATTGTGAAAATGGTCATACTGCCTAAAGTAATTGATAGATTCAATGCTATTCCCATCAAGTTACCACTGACTTTCTTCACAGAACTAGAAAAAAACTACATTAAATTTCATATGGAACCAAAAAAGAGCCCGTATAGCCAAGACAATCCTAAGCAAATAGAACAAAGCTGGAGGCATCATGCTACCTGACTTCAAACTATACTACAAGGCTACAGTAACCAAAACAGCATGGTACTGGTACCAAAACAGATATATAGACCAATGGAATAGAACAGAGGCCTCAGAAATAACACTCCACATTTACAACCATCTGATCTTCGACAAACCTGACAAAAACAAGCAATGGGGAAAGGAGTCCCTATTTAATAAATTGTGTTAAGAAAATTGGCTAGCCATATGCAGAAAACAGAAACTGGACCCTTTCCTTACACTTCATACAAAAATTAACTCAAGATGGTTAAAGACTTAAAACATAAAACCTAGGCCGGGTGCAGTGGCTCACGCTTGTAATCCCAGCACTTTGGGAGGCCGACGCAGGCGGATCACGAGGTCAGGAGATCGAGACCACGGTGAAACCCCGTCTCTACTAAAAATACAAAAAAATTAGCTGGGCGTGGTGGCGGGCACCTGTAGTCCCAGCTATTCAGAGAGGCTGAGGCAGGAGAATGGCGTGAACCCAGGAGGCGGAGCTTGCAGCGAGCCGAGATTGCGCCACTGCACTCCAGCCTGGGCGACGGAGCGAGACTCCGTCTCAAAAAAAAAAAAAAAAAAAAAAAAAAAAACATAAAACCTAAAACCCTAAAAACCCTAGAAGAAAATCTCAGCACTACCATTAAAGACATAGATATGGGCAAAGACATCATGACTAAAATACCAAAAGCAATTGCAACAAAAGCCAAAATGGGGAAATGGGATCTAATTAAACTAAAGAGCTTCTGCACAGCAAAAGAAACTATAGTCAGAATGAACAGGCAACCTAGAGAATGGGAGAAAATTTTTGCAATTTATCCATCTGACAAAGGGCTAATATCCAGAATCTACAAGAAACTTAAACAAAATTACAAGAAAAATCAAACAACCCCATGAAAAAGTGGGCAAAGGATATGAACAGACACTTCTCAAAAGAAGACATTTATGCAGCCAACAAACATGAAAAAAAGCTCATCATCACTGGTCATTAGAGAAATGCAAATCAACACCACAATGAGATACCATCTCACACCAGTTAGAATGGTGATCATTAAAAAGTCAGGAAATAACAGATGCTGGCAAAGATGTGGAGAAATAGGAATGCCTTTACACCGTTGGTGGGAGTGCAAATTGGTTCAACCATTGTAGAAGACAGTGTGGCAATTCCTCAAGGGTCTAGAACCAGAAATTTCATTTGACCCAGCAATGTCATCACTGGGTATATATCCAAAGGAATATAAGTCATTTGACTATGAAGACACATGCACACGTATGTTTATTGCAGTACTATTCACAATAGCAAAGACTTGGAACCAACTCAAATGCCCATCAATGATAGACTGGATAAAGAAAATGTGGCACATATACACCATGGAATACTATACAGTCATAAAAACAAATGAGTTCATGTCCTTTGCAGGGACATGGATGAAGCTGGAAACCATCATTCTCAGAAAACTAACACGGAACAAAAAAACAAACACCGCATGTTCTCACTGGTAAGTGGGAGTTGAACAATAAGAACACATGGACATAGGGAGGGAAACATCACACATGGGAAACTGTTGGGGTGTGGGGGGCAAGGAGAGGGAGCACATTAGGACAAACACCTAATGCATGCAAGGCTTAAAACCTAGATGACAGGTTGATAGGTGCAGCTAACCACCATGGCACACATATACCTATGTAACAGATCTACACATTCTGCACATGTATCCCAGAACTTAAAGTAAAATAAAAATAAAAATAGAATACTTCTGCTTTTGTACATTGATTTTGTATCCTGAAACTTTACTGAAGTCATTTATCAGCTCCAGGAGCCTTTCAGAGGAAACTTCAGGGTTTTCTAGGTACAGAATCATATCATCAGTGCAAAGAAATAGTCTGACTTCTCCATTTCCTATTTGGATGCTTTTTATCTCTTTCTCTTGACTGATTGCTCTGGCTACGATTTCCAGTACTATGTTGAATATGAGTGGTGAAAGTGGGCATCCTTGTCTCATCCCAACTTTCAAGGGCAATGCTTCCAGCTTTTGCCCATTCAGTATGATGTTGGCTGTCAGTTTGTCATAAATGGCTCTTATTACTTCAAGGTATGTTCCTTCAATGTCTACTTTGTTGAGAGTCTTTATCATGAAGTGATGTTGGATTTTATTGTATGCTTTTTCCATGTCTATTCAGACGATCACATGGTTTTTGTTTTTAATTCTGTAAATGTGGTGAATCACATTTATTGATTTGCTTATGTTGAACCAACCTTGCATCACAGGAATGAAGCCCACTTGATTGTAGTAAATTAACTTTTTAATATACTGTTGGATTCGACTGGCTGGTATTTTGTTGAGGACTTTTGCATCTATTTTCATCAGGGATATTGCCCTAGAGTTTTCTTTTTTCACTGTGTCTTTGCCAGGGTTTGGTATCATGGTGATGCTGGCTTCAGAGGATAAATTAGGGAGGAGTCTCTCCTCCTCCATTTTTTGGAATAGTTTCAGTAGAATTGGTACCAGCTCTTCTTTATACATCTGATAGAATTTGGCTGTGAATTCATCTGATCTGGGCCTTTTTTTGGTTAGTAGGTTTTTATTACTGATTCAATTTTGGAACTCAACATTGGTCTATTCAAGGTTTTAATTTCTTCCTGTTTCAGTCTTGAGAGGTGGTCTGTTTCCAGAAATGTATCCATTTCCTCTGGATTTTCTAGTTTGTATGCACAGCAGTGTTCATAAATCTCTGTTAATTTCTTGTACTTCTGTAGGATCAATTGTAATGTCTTTTTTGTTGTTTCTATTCTAGCTAGTGGTCTATCATCCTGTTTATCCTTTCAAATAACCAACTTTTTGTTTCATTGATTCTTTATAGATTTTTGTGTCTCAATTTAATTCAGTTCTTCTCTGATTTCAGTTATTATTTTCTTCTGCCAACTTTGGGGTTTGTTCTTGTGTTTTTTAATACCCCTAGGTGTGATGTTAGATTGTTTATTTGAGATCTTTCTAACTTTTTGAGATAGGCATTTAGTGCTATAAACTTTCCTCTTACCCACTGCTTTTGCTGCATCCCAGAAATTTCATTATGTTTTGTCTCTGTTTTCATTTATTTCAAAGAATTTTTTGATTTCTGCCTTAATTTCACTGTTTACCCAAAAGTCATTTAGGAGCAAGTTGTTTAATTTCCATGTAACTGTGTAGTTTTGAGAGACCTCAGAATTGATTTCTGTTTTTATTCCACTATGGTCCAAGATTATAGTTGCTATAATTTCAGTTTTTTTAAATGTTTTGAAACTTGCTTTATGGCCTAGCATGTGATCAATCTTAGAGTATATCTCATGTGCAGATGAGAAGAATGTACATTCTGTGGTTATTGGATGGAATAGCCTGTAGATGTCTATTAAATCCAATTGGTCAAGTGTCAATTTTAAGTCCAGAATTTCTTTGTCAGTTTTCTGCCTCGATGATGTGTCTAACACAGTCAGCAGTGTGTTGAAGTTCCTCACTATTATTGTGTGGCTGTCTGAGTCCTTTCGTAGGTCTAGAAGTACTTGTTTCATGAATCTGGGTGCTCCGATATTAAGTGTGTATATATATTTAAGATAGTTAAGTCTTCTTGTTGAATTGAACCCCTTATCATTATATAATGTCTGTCTTTGTTCCTTTGTACTGTTGTTGGCTTAAAGTCTGTTTTATCTGCTATAAGAATAGTGACCACTGCTCTTTTTGAATTTCTTGTTTGTGTGACTTTTCTCCAACCCTTTACTTAGAGCTTATGTATATCATTACATGTGAAATCAGACTCTTGAAGATAGCAGATGGATGGGTCTTATTTTTTTTATCCAATTGGCAATTCTATGCCTTTTAGGTGAGACATTTACATTCAAGGTCAATATTGATATATGAGGTTTAGATCCTATTGTGAAGTTCTTAGCTGGTTGCTTTGTAGTTTCCATTGTGTGCTTGCTTTATAGGGTCTATGGTCTGTGTAATATTCCATGGTGTATCTGTACCACATTTTCTTATCCAATCCACAACTCATAGGCACCTAGGTTGATTCAATGTCTGCTATTGTAAATACAGCAGTGACAAACATATGACTGCATGTGTCTTTTTGGTATAATGATCTATTTTCCTTTGAATATATACCCAGTAACAGGTTTTCTGAGTTCAATGATAGCTCTGTTTTAAATTCCTTGAGAAATCTCCAAAGTGCTTTCCATAGGGAACTGCTTTTCTACACTGTACTTAAGTGTGTTTCTGTGGTAGCAGGTATTGTTCTTTCTTTTCCACATTTTGAACACCCTTGAGGATCTATTTTAAGGCTAGTCTAGAGGTAAAAAAATTCCCTTAGGACTTGCTTGTCTGGAAAATATTTTATTTCTCTTTTGTTTAAGCTTAGTTTGATGGGATATAAAATTCTTGGTTGGAATTTCTTTTCTTTAAGAATGCTAAAAATAGGCCCTCAATCTCTCCTGGCTTGTAAGGTTTCTGCTTTGTTAGCTTGATGGGATTCCCTTTGTACATGATCTGACCTTTTTCTGAAGATGCCACTACAATTATTTCTTTAGCATTGACCTTGGACAATCTGGTAACAATGTGCCTTGTTGATGTTAGTTTTGTATAGTATCTCACAGGCATTCTCTGGATTTCTTGTATCTGGATGTATACCTGTCTAGCAAGATTGGAAAATTTTTCTTAAATTATTCCCTCAAATGTGTTTTTCAGGTTACTTTTTCTCCCTCTCTCAGGAATGCCAATAATTTATAGGCTTGATTGCTTTACATAATCCTACATTTCTCAAAGACTTTGCTCATTTTTAAAAAGTTTTTATTTTTGTCTGACTGGGTTAGTTCAAAAGATTGGTCTTCAAGCTCTGAAATTCTTTCTTCTGCTTGGTCTAGTCTATTGATAAAGCTTTCCATTGCATTTTGAAGTTCCTTAAGTGAGTTTTCAATTCCAGAAAATTTGACAGATTTCTTTTTAAGGTGTTTATCTCTTCCTACATTTCTTGGATTGCTTTAGAAGTTTCTTTGTGTTAGTTTTCAACCATGTCTTGGATATTGTTAAGCTTTCTTGCAATTCATGCTTTGAATTCTTTATTTGTCATTTCTGAGTTTCCATTTTGGTTAGCAACCATTGCTGGAGAGCTAGTTAATCCTTTGGTGGTGTCACTACATTCAAATTTCTCATGGTGCCATAATTCTTATGCTGGTTCCTTTTAATCTGAAATTTCTGGCACTTCTGATTTGTGTAATTATCTTGTGGGTAGAATTACTTTTTCTTTCTTTCTCTATAATATTATTGGATTTTTGTTTTCCCTTTCCTCCACTCACCAAGGGAGTGTGACTGTAGAGAATGTTGGGTACAGTCTTTTGGCATTGCTTTTATAGCCCTATGCACTTCTGTTGGAAGATTGTATTCTTTTGGGCTGTGCAGTTTGACCTATAAGCTAGTAGAAGGCACTTATGGATAAGAGCCTGCTGTGGCCAATATGACTGTGTATATACTTTGTCCTTACTTACTGGGGGAAGTTCTCCATTGCCTCAGGCAATGGGCTGATCTATGGAGTGCACAGTGGTCTCAGCTCCCTGCTCAGGGGAGTGGGAGGCAAGATGGGCAGGGCCAGAACAGGTAGGCCCACCTACAGGTACCCCAATGACAGGCACAGGCACCAGCACAAAAGGAGAATTCAGTGAGCAGCCACCAAGCACCTAGAGTTGTGCCTATGTGTAGAACTGGGAAACCTTCTTGACCCCAAGTTCTCTTGGCCTCAAGTTCTGTACAGGGAGGAGAGGTGGTCTAAACTCCTAATGCAGGAGAATGGGTGTTCCACATACTTGGTGATCTGCCTAAGCATAGAGTGGACAGAGTCCTCCCTGCTTCACTGTGGCCTCTGCACAGAAAGGGTGGGCCAGCTCAGGCTGCTGATTCAGGCCAGCAGGTGCTCTGACTGCATGGAGACATGCCTGAGTGTAAAATAGAGAGGGCCCTCTGCACAGGAGGCATGGGCAATTCAGGCTGCTGATTCAGATGAGTGTATGCTCCAAATGCCTGGAGATCAGCCTGGAAATGGAGTGTAGAGGGCCCTGCTTCACCATAATCTCTGCACAGGAAGGGTGGGACAGCTCAGGCTACCAATCTGGGCAAGCAGGTGCTTTGAATGCCTGGAGATCTAGCTGCACATAGAGTGGAGAGGGCCTGCTGTATCTCAATCTATGCCCAGGAAGGGTGGGGCAGCTCAGAATGCTGGTTTAGACAAGCAGGTGCTCCAAATGCCTGGAGTTCTGCCTGGGGGTAGAGTGAAGGGGGACTCACTGCACCACAATCTATGTCCAAGAAGAGGGGGGGTGGCTCAGGCTGCTGAACCAGGCAAGCAGGGGTTCTGAATGCCTAGAGATTTGCCTGGGTGTGGAGCAGAGAGGGCCCCAGAAGAGCAGGCTGGGGCAGCCAGCAATGACACACACAGATCAGTTCCAGGTCTCCAAGCTGGCCCCAGTTGCAAGTCTCATTGCCCAGGAGAAACCACAACTGTAGCAGCTCTCCTACCACCCAAGGCCTACAACAGGGAGAGCACAATTCCAGCACCTACTGCTGAGGTGTCTTCCACAATTCAAGCTGTGGAGGTCCCACTCCAGGGTGGGTGCTCCAATCTCTGGCCTGAGAAAAATGCCTGCATGGCCACATTGCCATGTCACCAAAGAATGACTCACTTTATATGCATCCGGTTTAAAAATTGCATCCTGCTGTCCCTCCCGGTCTGGGAAAATGCTTGCAACTTTTCCAGTGTCCTTCCTTCTCAGCATCTCCAAGCCTCTCCCCAAGTTAGCTCCAGGGCTTGGGAGAACAAAATGCTCTCCTGCAGCCTGGGTTGCTCGCATCCCCAGTGGGAAGATAAGTCACAGAGGGAGGCTTTCTGCCTCTCTCATGTACTGAGGCTTCACACATTTCTATCAGCATGTTTGAGAGAACTCTGTTTGCCTGCATTCTCCTCCCCGGGGTCTAAGACCTCCAACTCTTTTTGTTTTCCAAGATGGTAGATGAGAGGCTTTTAGTGTGCCCCAGCCACTCAGAAATTTTTTAAAAGTTGGAGGTCTTAATTACCTAAATAACTCCCTCAATTCTTTATGTTCTAATAAAAGCCCATGTAAGTGTTTCTGCTTGGGGAAAATGCTTGCTGTTTTTAAAATCCCTCATTCTAAATCTATTAGTTTATTTTCTATATAGGAGGCAAGAAGAATTTCTGTGCTCAAAGTACTTAATATTGAATAATCTTTTTTGGTCCTTTCTTTACTTCTAAAGTCACCCCAGATAATGGTGAAGAAAAAATCACTCTGACACAGTTTTTGCCAAGTTTCTATTATTTATTAAGGTATTGGTGGTCCCTACTGACATAGAGCATAGACCTTTCACACGTTAACAGTTTTGGAGGTACAGTACCCACCTCAACATACAGGTATTTGTGGAATAATCCCAGTTCACTGCTCTAAAAGGACTTCCCTTCAGCCACTAATCCGTTTAGCATATAATTAAAGAGCTTTAAAAATCATCAGTCATCTTGCTTAGGGTAAGTAATAATTTATGCCAAGGGAGTTGGAAGGAATGCTGATTTCATTTATTTTATCTCCTTGGAGGGAAGGTGGACTGATAAAACCCTGTGCAAGATGGTAAATTTTTAAACTTATTCGTAAGGCTAAATTAAAACAGCAGACACATTGATGATTTGTGAATATTCTTTAATCTCTCTATGTCCTCCTTTTTGGGGGAAAAAAGTTTCACATAAATACAACACCACCTCCCAATTCTCCCTCCTTTGTAATGGTTGAGTTTTTTTCTAATGTTTTTTGAAGCCAGCATCTTCTCCATTTTTTTCATTAATGAATAAATAATATATGTATAGCAGATATTTGAAATTTAGATATAGTTAGGTTGAGTAAGTGCTGGTTCACCCACATATTTTCCTTCTAAAAAATAATACTGCAGCTCCACTTAGGAGAAATGAGCCCTCTCTATGTAGTTAATCATTTGTGTAAGTGCAAGGTGGGCTGGGAGATAGGATGCACATGCTTCAGGAGTCTGGAAATACTAAAAGAAAGTGCAGGCTGAGCATCATTAATTTGCATTGAGGACACAGGGTAAGTAGGATGGGCCTACGTGAAGGCATTAAAATTAACTTAGCCTTACCTTTAGAAGAGGTATGTTGAGATCGTTTTTGCAATGTTAGAAATACAGTCAGTCCTCACTTAACATCATCAATAGATTATTGGAAACTGCAACTTTCAGCAAGATGGTATAATAAAACAAATTTTATGCTAGGTTAATTGAAATAAACAAAAATTAATTTTCTATAACATATTTCTGGTCAAAAAACATCACCAAACTTTTAAATAAAGACCAAAACACTTGTAATATTAAGCATCGAAGTAAATGTGAGCTATACATACATTTAAGAAAGAAAAATAAAAACAATCAAGATCATTATTTGCCCAATTATTCCAGTTCATGGCCAAGAGTAGCAGACAGGGCCCAAGGCAGGAATCACCCCTGGAGAGGAAACCATTCCAGTGCAGTGTACACATACATACAAACACACACACACACACACACACACTCAGGCTGAAACAATGTATTCACACCAGTGAACCTAATGTGCACAGCTTTGGGTTGTGGGAGCAAACTGGAGTAGTCAGGAAAAACCCACATGGATTTCGGAGGGTGTGCAGACTCCACACAGACAGTGGCCCCTGCCAAGAATCAATTTTCTTTTCTCATTTATGTTATAACAAAGCAACATTGAATGAAATTGAATGAAATTATGTTATTTGATGACCTGCTATATAAAAATATCAATTGTGCAACAGTATCTTCTTTTTTTAAAAAAGAAAAGAGCTAAAATAAAATATTTAAATTAAGATTAAAATACATTCTTTTATCCATTGAACAAATGTCAATTGAGTATTAATAAGCAAGAAACTGTGCTATGGGGTATTCAAAGATGTGGAATAAGCAAATGATTTCAAGTCTATATTTCTCCACTGTGAGTCCTTAGATACTCAAATCTCTTCACAGTTCTCTTTATTCTCTAAAAAAATGAAAGTGTTTGTATATTAATAGGATGCACATGCTTTAGAAGTCTTGCATATAAAAAAACAAATTTAAACAGACTAAGACAGGAAAGGAGGCTCATTAAGAAGCCAAGGCATCATTCTGACATTAAGTTCAGTTTTATCCAAGAACTTGAACCATGACACCAAGATTCTCCACTTCTCGGCTTTGCCTTCTGCTGTTAGCTCCATTCATCCTCAGTCCAGCTCACACAGTCTCCACCACTTGCCAACCCAGTAGAAAGAACACCTGCCTCTTTCCTAATATCCAAATATGTCTTTGCATCTCATTGCTCTGACTGCATGATGTGCTACTCGCTGCCCATAGCTGGGAAAATGTGATGCACACGTGTAAAGTCCAGGGGGACAATAACCGCCCTGAAGAGGATGGAGCAGAGTTAGTTATGCAGAGAAACCAGGCTGCTGTTGTAGAAAGAAAGGTGAAGAAATGCTGGCTTGCCAAAATGAAACTTTCAGGCAAGATCATCTCAATGATTCCTTCTGGTGCTGCTCTTCTGTGATGGGCTGAATTGTGTCTCCCCAAAATTCATATATTGAAGCCCTAATCCCCAGTATTTCAGAATGTGACCATATTGGGAGATGGAGCCTTTAAAGAGGTGATTGACATTGAATGAGGTCATATGGGTGAGCCTTAATCCAATCTGACCGGCATCCTTATAAGCAAAGGACATTAGGACACATTGAGAGACACCAGGGATGTGTGTGCACAGAGAAAAGACTGCATAAGAGCACAGTGAGAAGGCAGCTGATATGTTTTGGATCTGCGTCCCTGCCCAAATCTCATGTTGAATTGTAATCCCCAGTGTTGGAGGTGAGGCCTAGTGGGAGGTGATGCCTGGTCGGGGGCAGCTGGATCACGGGGCAGATTTCCCCTTCGTGCTGCTTTCACGATAGTGAGTGAGTTCTCAAGAGATCTGGTCATTTAAAAGTGTGTAGCACTTACCCTGCCCCCTTGCTTCTGCTCCTGCCCTGGAAGGTAAGCCTGCTCCCACTTCACCTTCCACTATGATTGGAAATTTCCTGAGGCCTCCCCAGAAGCAGAAGCTGCTATGCTTCCTGTACAGCCCGCATAACTGTGAGCCAATGAAACCTCTTTTCTTTATAAGTTACCCACTCTCCAGTATTTTTCTATAGCAATTTGAGAATGGACTAAGACAGTAGCCACCCTCAAGCCAAAATCTGCCAATACCACAGTGTTGGACCTCTACCCTCTGGAACTGTGAGAAAATAAATTTCTGTTGTTTAAGCCACCCAGTCTATGGTCATTGTGCTATGGGAGGCCCAGTGGACTAATACATCTTCTGAATAAGATATGAACTTTTCCTACCAGATCTTCGCTCTATTTTTAGAGAAAATACACGTGCAGCCCTAACCTTTCTTCATCTCCACCACATACACACACAACACACGTACACGCATTCTAAATACCCAGCTACAAGGTACTTATTTTGACAAATGCCATGTGAATGATGCAGCAGCCTAATAAAGAGAAGGCACGGTCCCTATTTTCAGGTGCTTCTAGTTAAATCCTGAAATTAAGGAGAAGATGAGTCTATATACACAAGCTAAAGGAGTGGTTCTCAACTGGGTCATTGGGTTCAAGGCATGCTGGGTATGTTTCTCAAAATGTTTATCATAGTAAACATTTGACCGCCCTGCATTTGAAACTTCTTATTCATGAAGAATTGTCCACCTTATAGATATCATTAGAGCAGCTGATAGTGACAGCTTCCTGCCTTCCCTGCCTTCCTTGCAGCTGGGAACAGGAAGAAACCTAAGTTCTGCTAACTACACACACCTGCCTGGACTAAATCTATAGTTAGATACAAAGAAGACAGAACTGGAGGGACTGTCCGGAAGTAGCAATATTGCCATCAGTAAGAGAGGGTTTCTGGAGTAGAAAATGGCAGCACTGGGAAGTGCTAGGTGTCAGCTGGGTCCACAGTACAAGCTGCAGTAATATCTGGGCTCTGTCCTGACAGGGCCTGTCTGTTGCGTGATTCCAGACAACATTACTGGTCCCTGTCCAGCCTCGGACCTCATTGTCCAGCCTTCCAGTATTAGACAAGCTGCCCCATGTCTATCTAACAAATTTGTTTTCTGCTCACAATTAGTCCTTCTGTGTGTGAACAAAAAACCCTGACATTGCTCCTTAAATGAGCTCTTTACTGCCCCAACTATCCAAAATACCGTTTTATGTATTTTCGTTGCTACAAAAGGTGTCGCGTGGCTCTGAGTTGCTCTACCATGACAGTATATATCTTCATTTAAAGCAAAAATATATTGTAAATATTGATGTCAGTTGCATATCTATGAACTGTATGACGTGCAGAAATCTGAAGAAACTGTATTAGAGCATAGATAGATCACTCAGTTTCTGGAGGAAGAGTAGATATAGGCTAGGGCAATGGCAACCAATCAAGTGATCACTAGAATCTTCTGAAAGCTTTTGTTTTCAAATAAAGATGCCAAGTTCTGCCCCCAGAGAAGCTTGTACACCTAGAGTATAGTACAGGAATATGAGTTTACATAATTCTCCCTAGAGTCAGATGATTCTGTCCAAATTGACCAAATAGCAATAAAGATTCAAGTTGTGAAGGTAAACAATTAGAGGACTAACATACAAATAACAAAATTGGGGAAAGGTGGAATAGAGGAGGAACCATTATATGAAAGCTAAATACCTTAATTTTCATAATGAGGAGTCAATAGTGACTAAAGCTGATAAATTAAGAAATAGACTTACAGGTGTATTACTCAGAATTATGGCAGCAACCATTAGGAAAAACTACAACTGAAAATTTTTTAGTTTCTGGCTTATCTCACTCTGTCCCATAGTCGCTTCCTGTCCATTATGCTCTTTTTATCCTGTACCTCTTCATACTTTACATCTATTATCCTTTTATTTGTTTATTTCAAAAGTTATAGTAAGCCCCACTAGACAAGAATTTCATCTGTCCTGTTCACTGTGTCCCCCCCAGTTTGAACAGTGCCTAATATATAGTAGGTGCTTAATAAATCTTTGATGAAGGAGGAAGGAAGGAAGGAAGGAAGGAAGAAGGGAGGAAGGAAGGAAGAAGGGAGGGAGGGAAAAAGACAAGCATAAGGTACAAAGCTCTGAGGAATATAAAAAGGATGGCAGAATTTTACATTTTATGTAATGCTATTTGAACCATTTGAACATTTTTTACCATAAAAATATGTTATTTTCTAATAAAAATTTAAATGCTCCCCTAGTAGTTCTGATGAATAGGTAGAACTGAGCACTGGACTAGGGCGTCAATGAAAATACTTACAAAGTCAGAGGAAAGTTTAGAATTAGCTATGGGGGAGGGCTGCTGATTTTATTGGCAGGCTTTTTTAGTATTCCATTTTTTATTTTATTAGTATTTGATTACTAGGCTTTCCCCTATGTCATGTGATGTGAGTAGCCCTGGAAAGAGAGTACCCAATCTTTGCCTAGATAACTTCACAATTATCCATTCTTTTATTCAAAATTCTTTTCCAGATTGATTATTCTAGTGAAAATATAAACACTCCATGGGGGGTTAATACACATTATGTAATTAATATCCTAGTATAAACTTCTATCATTGTTTAATCACCTTCTCACCCTGTATAAATGCCAAAGCACAGAATAAGAAGGGGATATACCTCTCTACAGGATCCGCATTATAGATGTTTTGTGCGATGAAGGACATGAGTTTGACCTCTTTAATCACTTGCCATTACAAGCAGTTGAAAGCAAATATGAAACGTACAGCTCCATCCTTTCTTCTCTTTTCGGAAACTGATTTTAATACCAAAGTAGTAGGGCTCTTTGCAGAGCTTGCTGCATATGTACAGGAACTCAATTTGGAGCAGTCTCAGATATTCAAGTTTACCAATAATTCAGCATGTTAAAGGGAAGAGGAAATAAGTGAGTGCCAATGGCTTGTCCCTGCTCGCGTCCTCTTTTGTCTGCTCTGCCCTGAAGGAGAAGAAGGCTCAAATATACTGAAAAGGCTGCCATGGGCTTATATGGAGACTGCCATGGACATTTTCAAAATCACTTCCCTTAAGTGGGGAATCTCTTCTGCCCCGAACAATACAGGTCCAGAGCTAAGGACTCAGAGTGATCCAAGGCTCTGGAAGCACAGGGTCAGGTCTCAGGACTTATCATGCAGGCTTCTGAAAGCAACAAGGTCACATCACATTAATTAGCCGTTTCATTCATTTCCAGATAAGACTGTTTGCTTTTCTTCTACATACTCTCCAGTATGTACAAGATGTGAATCTAAACACTACAAAGCTATTTTTAAAAAAATTAAACCTATCAGAATTCTACATCCAAATAAGGTGGACCCATGTAAATACTTACCTTGGGAAACAAAGCATTCGTTTCGATGATGTTCGTATCTCAGAACACTGTCAGAAGTCGCCCTTGGAAAATTGCTTTCAGAAACTATAGTACATTTTTTTAAAGTTCACAATAATAGAAAGTAGTTCTTCAGAAACGTAATTGACTTAGAAGAGCTATTCTCAAAATTTGGGGTCTCAGGATCATTTTGCACAGATAAAAATTATGGAGTATCCCAAAGAGTTTTTGTTTATGTGAATTATATTATCAATATTTGCCATATTAAAAATTAAAATAGAAATTTTTAAAATATTTATTGATTAATCCATTTTTAAATAGCAATGTAAATCCATTATATGTTAATAGAAAAACAGTTTTATTTTAAAAAATCACTGTTTTCATATCCTTTGCCCACTTTTTGATGGGGTTGTTTTTTTCTTGTAAATTTGTTTGAGTTCATTGTAGATTCTGGATATTAGCCCTTTGTCAGATGAGTAGGTTGCAAAAATTTTCTCCCATTTTGTAGGTTGCCTGTTCACTCTGATGGTGGTTTCTTTTGCTGTGCAGAAGTTCTTTAGTTTAATTAGATACCATTTGTCAATTTTGGCTTTTGTTGCCATTGCTTTTGATGTTTTAGACATGAAGTCCTTGCCCATGCCTATGTCCTGAATGGTATTGCCTAGGTTTTCTTCTAGGGTTTTTATGGGTTTAGGTCTAACATGTAAGTCTTTAATCCATCTTGAATTAATTTTTGTATAAGGTGTAAGGAAGGGATCCAGTTTCAGCTTTCTACATATGGCTAGCCAGTTTTCCCAGCACCATTTGTTAAATAGGGAATCCTTTCCCCATTGCTTGTTTTTGTCGGGTTTGTCAAAGATCAGATAGTTGTAGATATTCAGCATTATTTCTGAGGGCTCTGTTGTGTTCCATTGGTCTATATCTCTGTTTTGGTACCAGTACCATGCTGCTTTGGTTACTTGTAGTATAGTTTGAAGTCAGGTAGCATGATGCCTCCAGCTTTGTTCTTTTGGCTTAGGATTGACTTGGCGATGCGGGCTCTTTTTTGGTTCCATATGAACTTTAGTTTTTTCCAATTCTGTGAAGAAAGTCATTGGTAGCTTGATGGGGACGGCATTGAATCTATAAATTACCTTGGGCAGTATGGCCATTTTCACGATATTGATTCTCCCTACTCATGAGCATGGAATGTTCTTCCATTTGTTTGTATCCTCTTTTATTTCATTGAGCAGTGGTTTGTAGTTCTCCTTGAAGAGGTCCTTCACTTCCCTATAAGTTGGATTCCTAGGTATTTTATTCTCTTTGAAGCAATTGTGAATGGGAGTTCACTCATGATTTGGCTATCTGTCTGTTATTGGTGTATAAGAATGCTTGTGATTTTTGCACATTGATTTTGTATCCTGAGACTTTGCTGAAGTTGCTTATCAGCTTGAGGAGATTTTGGGCTGAGATGATGGGGTTTTCTAGATATACAATCATGTCATCTGCAAACAGGGACAATTTGACTTCCTCTTTTCCTAATTGAATGCCCTTTATTTCCTTCTCCTGCCTGATTGCCCTGGCCAGAACTTCCAACACTATGTTGAATAGGAGTGGTGAGAGAGGGCATCCCTGTCTTGTGCCCGTTTTCAAAGGGAATGCTTCCAGTCTTTGCCCATTCAGTACGATATTGGCTGTGGGTTAGTCATAGATAGCTCTTATTATTTTGAGATACATCCCAACAATACCTAATTTATTAAGAGTTTTTAGCATGAAGAGTTGTTGAATTTTGTCAAAGGCCTTTTCTGCATCTATTGAGATAATCATGTGGTTTTTGTCTTTGGTTCTGTTTATATGCTGGATTACGTTTATTGATTTTGGTATGTTGAACCAGCCTTGTATCCCAGGGATGAAGCCCATTTGATCATGGTGGATAAACTTTTTGATGTGCTGCTGGATTCGGTTGGCCAGCATTTTATTGAGGATTTTTGCATCAGTGTTCATGGAGGATATTGGTCTAAAATTCTTTTTTTGTTGTGTCTCTGCCAGGCTTTGATATCAGGATGACGCTGGTGCAGCCAAAAAACACATGAAAAAATGCTCATCATCACTGGCCATCAGAGAAATGCAAATCAAAACCACAGTGAGATACCATCTCACACCAGTTAGAATGGCCATCATTAAAAAGTCAGGAAGCAACAGGTGCTGGAGAGGATGTGGAGAAATAGGAACACTTTTACACTGTTGGTGGGACTGTAAACTAGTTCAACCATTGTGGAAGTCAGTGTGGCAATTCCTCAAGGATCTAGAACTAGAAATACCATTTGACCCAGCCATCCCATTACTGGGTATATACCCAAAGGACTATAAATCATGCTGCCATAAAGACACATGCACACGTATGTTTATTGTGGCACTATTCACAATAGCAAAGACTTGGAACCAACCCAAATGTCCAACAACGATAGACTGGATTAAGAAAATGTGGCACATATTCACCATGGAATACTTTGCAGCCATAAAAAATGATGAGTTCATGTCCTTCATAGGGACATGGATGAAGCTGGAAACCATCATTCTCAGCAAACTATCACAAGGACAAAAAAACAAACACCGCATGTTCTAACTCATAGGTGGGAATTGAACAACGAGAACACATGGACAGGAAGGGGAACATCACACACCAGGGACTATTGCGGGGTGGGGGGAGGTGGGAGGGATAGCATTAGGAGATATATCTAATGCTAAATGACGAGTTAATGGGTGCCGCACACCAACATGACACATGTATACATATGTAATAAACCTGCACGTTGTGCACATGTACCCTAAAACTTAAAGTATAATAATAATAATAATATCATTGTTTTCCCAAACAAAAAAAAATTTTTGAGACAAGTAGCATTATTTTATATTTTTTGTAAATTATATTAATATCTTGCTCAGTAGAACATAGATTTTTATATGTGCTTCTGCCTTCAATCTGTTATAATATTATTTTAATTAAAGTATATAAAGAAAATCCAGATTCTCACACATATATAGTTGAAGAGTGGATTGTTTCAACAGTCTTTTCAGGTAAATATGATAACCTTCCTTGATATTATGCCAAAACTCAACAAGTGGTACTTCCTTAATGGTTAGGTGCAAAGTGAAATCTGAAACTACATCATAAACTTTTCATACTCTGTTACATTAAAATCCACTAGTTTATCTTGCACTTTGAAAGAATCATTTATCCATGCATAATTTTATAACATCAAACATTGATTATTTGGAAAATACTGGTTTGCTGAGTTGTGTAGATCTTTCAAATATTGACACATTTCATTACACAGTATTATCATGTGCCATGAAACCTTTGTACTCTCATGAGAGAGTATGGATGAAAAACACAAATAACTTCTTTGTATTATTATAATAAAGAAGTTTGGCTTCATGAACCTCCTGAAAGAACCCAGGATACTCAGAGCACACCTTAAGAACCACTTAAAGGATGAGTTAAAAATCTTTCAAAGTCCAGTCTTATAAGGCATGTTTCCAAATTAAGCAAAATACGACATATAGTTTAGAACTTAATAATTTCAGAAACTGAAACCAGTTTGTGGGAATATGAATTTTAATGACTTTTTACTGTTGTTGTCAGGTATTTTTATTAATGTCAAGTTCCATCCCATTATGTGATATAAGACAGTTCATGAAGTTGGCCCACCTTAGGTGTCAGGGTTGCCCCAAATCACTCAGCCACTTAGAAACTGAGCTGTGTCAAAGTCCACAAAACTTAATATTGTCACAACAAAAATATATTTATTTTTCAAACTCTAGATAGTGGCCCATTTACTTTAAACAACACTCAAAAGGTTCATGTTTAGTATAAGAAATAATCTGGTTATTCTATAAGGTTTATTGGAAAAGAATTTTCTGTAGCTCTAATGCAAATGTACCTTCCTGTTCGCCCTTTTTAAACTGTACTTTATGATGGTAGAATTTAATAGCTATGAAGAACTAAGATGCGATCTAGTCCAATAACCTCATTTTACAAGTGGTAAAAGTAAAATTCAGAAAAGCAAACTGAATAACCACTCTGAAGCTGAGCTGAAACCAAAATCTAGCTCACATGCCATGTTGTTTAGCATTCTCTGCATAGACTAAGAATATTTCCAAAAGAATATACCTCATCTTATTTGTATTTCCCATTTATGACCCAATCCAAATGGGATATGTGCAAATTTTTTTCCATTGATTCAACAATAATTAAATTAAATAATTTAAGTCATATTTTTGTAACCCACCCGTAAGTCACAAGTGATATCTTATTAATAAGGGACAAAGAAATATTGAAATAATTTAGTGAAATGCCCACACATTGCAAAGCTAACCACAGTCAAAAGATTATTATCTATTTTATCTGCCTTGGTGCCATTCTTCTAAATGTAATAAACTAAGCTTCAGGGTCTTGAAATAGGCAGTAAAAATGATACTTACCAAAATGACTAAGGATAGGTACAGTACCATTAAGTAAGCAATAACCCCTTTAAAATCAGTCATTACCAGCAGTTTTTTGCTATGGGCCATTAACACTTTAACTAGCATGTCATTAATAGTGGTAATAACCAATTCTGAGGGGATTATTGCTCGAATGAACTATATATTATAATTTTTAAGCTTTGTAAAAATTTTCACACTTTTATGTTTACCTTTGAATAATAAGTGTGGACAGAATTAGCCAAGATTACTACTGGCTCATTTTTTAAAACATAAATATTTACCTCTCTCCTTCTGTCTATTCCTATACATTTGCCTATAATGTCTTTAACATTTGAGGATAGTGCTTCTGGTACCACCAAAATGTAGAGAGTTTTGCTATTCTCTTTTTATGTAATATCCCTTAAGACAGTGTGGTGGTTTCCAAATGCCTTCTGTCATTTCGAGCCAAGCAGTACCATTCATTTCATCTTTTAAACTCCAAGCCCAGCTGAAGTCGTTTTTTGTCCAATGTCATCTGGGTCCATTTGCTAATTTTTTTTTTTTTGCATGCCAGAAATACTGAGTGACTTCAGTAATGTAGTGATTTGTTGAACCTCTGCAGCTTCCTCTAGGTGCAAAAGACCACACCCAACATGGAAACAACCCAGTTTAGGAGAGGGGGCCAGAAGAAAAGGTTACTTAATATTTAATCCATAGTGGGAGCCCTGAGGTGAACAACTTGGCCCCAGCTCCCTCCTGTTGCCCCAGGACACAGAAGCTCCAGCATGGCTTTCCCTGGTACCTTTTACCATTCTGGTTATAATAACTTATTCTTATTTTTACTTCACTCTGGATCTATAGGGAAGTTATGGAGGGACTTCTCTGAGATATTTGGTTAACATCACAGCTTGATATTTAGATAAATTTACAAATTATAAAGCAATATTGGGTAAACATAGGTCCCCTCTAAAAGGATGAGCTAAATGAAGAAAGTCATGGGATATGTGAAAAGATCTTGGGAAGGAAGAAAAAACGTGAGTTGTGGAGAGAAGCACCGATCTTCAAAAGAATCACCAACTCTTCTTTGCTCAGAAATAGTTTACAGGTATAAGAATATTTTATTAAATATATGATTAATGTTGTCTACAATAGTCAAGAAGATGCTGCCTCTGTGAAATTTGTAAAATACAAGACAGCAATCCGAGATAAAGACGACCAATTTAAAGCCACAATATAACAAAAGCGAAAAGTAAATTCAACACCAGAGAAAATGAACAAATGAATTAGTAGATACATTTGAAAAGTTTCTTAGGTAAAAGGATAAAAATAAGACTAACAGATAAGACTGCATGAAAACAGGAAACTTTTATATATAACCAAATTTCACAAGTGGAATTGTTTAAAAACAGGAAAAATATTCGCCAAAAAAATTCACAAAAGGCTAATAGCCTTAATTTTTAGGAACTCACAGAAAACAGTTAAAAATACTGACTCCTTTAGGTAAGTGAAAAACGAACAATTCAGTAAACAACAGATGTGCAGCAATATTTACCCTATTTAGTAAGCAAAGACATAAATTAAAACATATTATTTTCACTATCAAATTATAAAAATATAAAAGCCTATAATACCTGGAGTGAGGAACTGTTGTGCCCTGCTGGAGGACATGAAAGAAACCATCCCACTTCACCTTTGCTCTAAAAGCAAGTTGGCAATTTGGGAAGATATCAATACATTTTGAGATCTGAGAATCTAAAATCTCTCCATAGGTAATACCGTGCAACTGACCCTGTTTCCTGTGAGAGCTGGAGTCTATGTTCCCTCGTCTGGAATCTAGGTAGGAGCTTGAGACTACTCTGACCACGAAAGTATGGAAGATGCATGCAATGTGCCTCCTAAAGTTAAATCACAGAAAGAATACAACTTCCAGCTGGTGCTGTCTCCTCGTGCGATGCTGCCCCTGGGAACCCAGCCACCACGATGCGAGGAAGCAAGCAGCCACATGAAAAAGCCACGTTCCACTACAGCCTCAGCTGTTCTAGTCTCCCTAGTCAACTACCAGCATCAACTGCCAGACATCTGTTGATGCCAAGTGAGAGGAGGTGAGCTTTCTCCACCGAGGCCTCCCCAGAGTGGAGATTCATGAGCAAAATGTTTTTATTCCCATCCCTACAACTTTAAACAGTGTGGGTTTAGAAGTCTTCATCCTGGTAAAAGGAATGCTTCCAGTAAGGAATACAACAATGGTTCTGTAGAACTGGGAGTTAACATTACCACTGAGCCATTCTGGCTTCTCCATACCAATGAACCAAAAGGCAAAAGGTGCTATTGTACTGGCCGGGGTCATTAATCTTGATCAACAAAGGGAAACTGGTTGCTGCTTAGGATAGACTATGTCTAGACTAGAACTTGAGACTCTTTGGGGGCACCTCTTAGTACTTTCTGAGTAACATTTAGAAGTGTGGTTACTGGTAGTAAATATCAGAGGTTTATAAACTTTCCAAAGAAACTTATCAAATGTTTTGATTCAAGGCAAAGACTAAAGGGACATTCTCAGTCACCAACTTTACACGGACAGTCAGCAACACAAAGAGCTTGTGCGCAAAAAGGAGAAGCCAGACCACCTAGGTCATGGAAGAGTGAGCCCCTTAAACTCAGTAGAAATTCCCTCTCTGAAGCATCAAGTTCCAGGAAGTCTAGATGGCCAGATTGGATGGAAAGACAAAGAGGGACAAAATCGCTTGTCACTTGCCACTGTACACTTCCACATTTCATCAGTTCTAATTCCAATAGTGGAGAAGTTTCTATCCTCTCAAATTATAGCAGCCCAATATGATTTACACAAACATCTTATGTACCATTAGGCTCACACATAAAAATTAGAACACATTTTCCTTTTCTTTATGAAGATGTTCAAATATTCAGAATCTGGTTTCTAAACAGGATTTCATTACTAAAGGAAAGAAACTCTTTTATGTTTCTTGCAAGTTTTAAGGAAAGAAACTGAATAGATCTTTAAATTAAAATTTTTTCCCCGGGGGTGGAGCCAAGATGGCCAAATAGGAACAGCTCCGTCTCCAGCTCCCAGCCTGAGCGACACAGAAGATGGGTGATTTCTGCATTTCTGCTTGAGGTACCGGTTTCATCTCACTAGGGAGTGCCAAACAGTGGGTGCAGGACAGTCAGTGAAGCGCACTGTGCGCGAGCCGAAGCAGGGCAAGGCATTGCCTCACTCGGGAAGCACAAGGGTTCAGGGAGTTCCCTTTCCTAGTCAAAGAAAGGGGTAACAGACAGCACCTGGAATATCGGGTCAGTCCCACCCTAATACTGCGCTTTTCCAACGGGCCTGGAAAACGGCACACTAGGAGATTGTGTCCCGCGCCTGGCTCGGAGGGTCCTATGCCCATGGAGTCTCGCTCACTGATTGTTAGCACAGCAGTCTGAGATCAAGCTGCAAGGCAGCAGTGAGGCTGGGGGAGGGGCACCCGCCATTGCCCAGGCTTGCTTAGGTAAACAAAGCAGCCAGGAAGCTCAAACTGGGTGAAGCCCACCACAGCTCAAGGAGGCCTGCCTGCCTCTGTAGGCTCCACCTCTGGGGGCAGGGCATAGACAAACAAAAAGTCAGCAGGAACCTCCACAGACTTAAATGTCCCTGTCTGACTGACAGCTTTGAAGAGAGTAGTGGTTCTCCCAGCACACAGCTGGAGATCTGAGAACGGACAGACTGCCTCCTAAAGTGGGTCCCTCACCCCTGAGCAGCCTAACTGGGAGGCACCCCCCCAGTAGGGACAGACTGACACCTCACTCGGCTGGGTACTCCTCTGAGACAAAACTTCCAGAGGAACTATCAGACAGCTGAATTTGTGGTCTCACGAAAATCCGCTGTTCTGCAGCCACCGCTGCTGACACCCAGCCAAACAGGGTCTGGAGTGGACCTCTAGTAAACTCCAACAGACCTGCAGCTGAGGGTCCTGTCTGGTAGAAGGAAAACTAACAAACAGAAAGGACATCCACACCAAAAACCCATCTGTACATCACCATCATCAAAGACCAAAAGTAGATAAAACCACAAAGATGGGGAAAAAACAGAGCAGAAAAACTGGAAACTCTAAAAAGCAGAGCACCTCTCCTCCTCCAAAGGAACACAGTTCCTCACCAGCAACGGAACAAAGCTGGATGGAGGATGACTTTGACGAGTTGAGAGAAGAAGGCTTCAGACGATCAAACTACTCTGAGCTACAGGAGGAAATTCAAAACAATAGCAAAGAAGTTAAAAACTTTGAAAAAAAATTAGAAGAATGGATAACTAGAATAACCAATAGAGAGAAGGGCTTAAAGGAGCTGATGGAGCTGAAAGCCAAGTATCGAGAACTACGTGAAGATTTCAGAAGCCTCAGTAGCAGATGCAATCAACTGGAAGAAAGGGTATCACTGATGGAAGATTAAATGAATGAAATGAAGCGAGAAGGGAAGTTTAGAGAAAAAAATAAAAAGAAACAAACAAAGCCTCCAAGAAATTTGGGACTATGTGAAAAGACCAAAACTACATCTGATTGGTGTACCTGAAAATGACGGGGAGAATGGAACCAAGTTGGAAAACACTCTGCAAGATATTATCCAGGAGAACTTCCCCAATCTAGCAAGGCAGGCCAACATTCAGATTCAGGAAATACAGAGAACACCACAAAGATACTCCTCGAGAAGAGCAACTCCAAGACACATAATTATCAGATTCACCGAAGTTGAAATGAAGGAAAAAATGTTAAGGGCAGCAAGAGAGAAAGGTCGGGTTACCCACAAAGGGAAGCCCATCAGACTAACAGCTGATCTCTTGGCAGAAACTCTACAAGCCAGAAGAGAGTGGGGGCCGATATTCAACATTCTTAAAGAAAAGAATGTTCAACCCAGAATTTCATATCCAGCCAAACTAAGCTTCATAAGTGAAGGAGAAATAAAATACTTTACAGACAAGCAAATGCTGAGCGATTTTGGCACCACCAGGCCTGCTCTAAAAGAGCTCCTGAAGGAAGCACTAAACATGGAAAGGAACAACCGGTACCAGCCACTGCAAAAACATGCCAAATTGTAAAGACCATCGAGGCTAGGAAGAAACGGCATCAACTAACGAGCAAAATAACCAGCTAACATCATAATGACAGGATCAGATTCACACATAACAATATTAACGTTAAATGTAAATGGGCTAAATGCTCCAATTAAAAGACACAGACTGGCAAACTGGATAAGGAGTCAGGACCCATCAGTGTGCTGTATTCAGGAAACCCATCTCATGTGCAGAGAACACACATAGACTCAAAATAAAGGGATGGAGGAAGATCTATCAAGCAAATGGAAAACAAAAAGGCAGGGGTTGCAATCCTAGTCTCTGATAAAATAGACTTTAAACCAACAAAGATCAAAAGAGACAAAGAAGGCCATTACATAATGGTAAAGGGATCAATTCAACAAGAAGAGCTAACGATCCTAAATATATATGCACCCAACACAGGAGCACCCAGATTCATAAAGCAAGTCCTGAGTGACCTACAAAGGGACTTAAACTCCCACACAATAATAATGGGAGATTTTAACACCCCACTGTCAACATTAGACAGATCAACGAGACAGAAAGTTAACAAGGATATCCAGGAATTGAACTCAGCTCTACATAAAGTGGACCTAATAGACATCTACAGAACTCTCCACCCCAAATCAACAAAATATACATATTTTTCAGCACCACACCACACCTATTCCAAAATTGACCACATAGTTGGAAGTAAAGCTCTCCTCAGCAAATGTAAAAGAACAGAAATTATAACAAACTGTCTTTCAGACCACAGTGCAATCAAACTAGAACTCAGGATTAAGAAACTCACTCAAAACCCCTCAACTACATGGAAACTGAACAACCTGCTCCTGAATGACTATTGGGTACATAATGAAATGAAGGCAGAAATAAAGATGTTCTTTGAAACCAACGAGAACAAAGACACAACATACCAGAATCTCTGGGACATGTTCAAAGCAGTGTGTAGAGGGAAATTTATAGCACTAAATGCCCACAAGAGAAAGCAGGAAAGATCCAAAATTGACACCCTAACATCACAATTAAAAGAACTAGAAAAGCAAGAGCAAACACATCCAAAAGCTAGCAGAAGGCTAGAAATAACTAAAATCAGAGTAGAACTGAAGGAAATAGAGACACAAAAAACCCTTCAAAAAATTAATGAATCCAGGAGCTGGTTTTTTGAAAAGATCAACAAAATTGACAGACCACTAGCAAGACTAATAAAGAAGAAAAGAGAGAAGAATCAAATAGATGCAATAAAAAATGAAGAAGGGGATATCACCACCGATCCCACAGAAATACAATCTACCATCAGAGAATACTACAAACACCTCTATGCAAATAAACTAGAAAATCTAGAAGAAATGGATAAATTCCTCGACAAATACACCCTCCCAAGACTAAATCAGGAAGAAGTTGAATCTCTGAATAGACCAATAACAGGTTCTGAAATTGTGGCAATAAACAATAGCTTACCAACCAAAAAGAGTCCAGGACCTGATGGATTCACAGCCGAATTCTACCAGAGGTACAAGGAGGAACTGGTACCATTCCTTCTGAAACTATTCCAATCGATAGAAAAAGAGGGAATCCTCCCTAACACATTTTATGAAGCCAGCATCATCCTGATACCAAAGCCTGGCAGAGACATAACCAAAAAAGAGAATTTCAGACCAATATCCTTGATGAACATTGATGCAAAAATCCTCAATAAAATACTGGCAAACCGAATCCAGCAGCACATCAAAAAGCTTATCCACCATAATCAAGTGGGCTTCATCCCTGGCATACAAGCCTGGTTCAACATACCCAAATCAATAAATGTAATCCAGCATATAAACAGAACCAAAGACAAAAACCACGTGATTATCTCAATAGATGCAGAAAAGGCCTTTGACAAAATTCAACAACCCTTCATGCTAAAAACTCTCAATAAATTAGGTATTGATGGGATGTATCTCAAAATAATAAGAGCTATCTATGACAAACCCACAGCCAATATCATACTGAATGGGCAAAAACTGGAAGCATTCCCTCTGAAAACTGGCACAAGACAGGGATGCCCTCTCTCACCACTCCTATTCAACATAGTGCTGGAAGTTCTGGCCCGAGCAATCAGGCAGGAGAAGGAAATAAAGGGTATTCAATTAGGAAAAGAGGAAGTCAAGCTGTCCCTGTTTGCAGATGACATGATTGTATATCTAGAAAACCCCATTGTCTCAGCCCAAAATCTCCTCAAGCTGATTAGCAACTTCAGCAAAGTCTCAGGATACAAAATCAATGTACAAAAATCACAAGCATTCTTGTACACCAATCACAGACAAACAGAGAGTCAAATCATGAGTGAACTCCCATTCACAATTGCTTCAAAGAGAATAAAATACCTAGGAATCCAACTTATAGGGAAGTGAAGGACCTCTTCAAGGAGAACTACAAACCACTGCTCAATGAAATAAAAGAGGATACAAACAAATGGAAGAACATTCCATGCTCATGAGTAGGGAGAATCAATATCGTGAAAATGGCCATACTGCCCAAGGTAATTTATAGATTCAATGCCGTCCCCATCAAGCTACCAATGACTTTCTTTACAGAATTGGAAAAAACTACTTTAAAGTTCATATGGAACCAAAAAAGAGCCTGCATCACCAAGTCAATCTTAAGCCAAAAGAACAAAGCTGGAGGCATCACGCTACCTGACTTCAAACTATACTGCAAGGCTACAGTAACCAAAACAGCATGGTACTGGTACCACAACAGAGACATAGATCAATGGAACAGAACAGAGCCCTCAGAAATGATGCCACATATCTACAACTATCTGATCTTTGACAAACCTGACAAAAACAAGCAATGGGGAAAGGATTCCCTATTTAATAAGTGGTGCTGGGAAAACTGGCTAGCCATATGTAGAAAGCTGAAACTGGATCCCTTCCTTACACCTTATACAAAAATTAATTCAAGATGGATTAAAGACTTATATGTTAGACCTAAAACCATCAAAATCCTACAAGAAAACCTAGGCAATACCATTCAGGACATAGGCCTGGGCAAGGACTTCATGTCTAAAACACCAAAAGCAATGGCAACAAAAGCCAAAATTGACAAATGGGATCTAATTAAACTAAAGAGCTTCTGCACAGCAAAAGAAACTACCATCAGAGTGAACAGGCAACCTACAGAATGGGAGAAAATTTTTGCAACCTACTCATCTGACAAAGGGCTAATATCCAGAATCTACAATGAACTCAAACAAATTTACAAGAAAAAAACAAACAACCCCATCAAAAAGTGGGCAAAGGACATGAACAGACACTTCTCAAAAGAAGACATTTATGCAGCCAAAAAACACATGAAGAAATGCTCATCATCACTGGCCATCAGAGAAATGCAAATCAAAACCACCGTGAGATACCATCTCACACCAGTTAGAATGGCCATCATTAAAAAATCAGGAAACAACAGGTGCTGGAGAGGATGTGGAGAAATAGGAACACTTTTACACTGTTGGTGGGACTGTAAACTAGTTCAACCATTGTGGAAGTCAGTGCGGCGATTCCTCAGGGCTCTAGAACTAGAAATACCATTTGACCCAGCCATCCCATTACTGGGTATATACCCAAAGGACTATAAATCATGCTGCTATAAAGACACATGCACACATATGTTTATTGCGGCACTATTCACAATAGCAAAGACTTGGAACCAACCCAAATGTCCAACAACAATAGACTGGATTAAGAAAATGTGGCACATATACACCATGGAATACTATGCAGCCATAAAAAATGATGAGTTCATGTCCTTTGTAGGGACATGGATGAAACTGGAAACCATCATTCTCAGTAAACTATCGCAAGGACAAAAAACCAAACACCGCATGTTCTCACTCATAGGTGGGAATTGAACAATGAGAACTCATGGACACAGGAAGGGGAACATCACACTCCGGGGACTGTTGTGGAGTGGGGGGAGGGGGGAGGGACAGCATTAGGAGATATACCTAATGCTAAATGACGAGTTAATGGGTGCAGGAAATCAACATGGCACATGGATACATATGTAACAAACCTGCACATTGTGCACATGTACCCTAAAACCTAAAGTATAATAAAAAAAAAAGGAGCTGAATATAAATTAAAAAAAGAAAAAATTTTCCCCATTTGAATTCAGCAATAAAAATAATTTTATTACCTGAATACCTGAGTATCTTATCTTTAAAAATCAATTGTAACATTACCATCTATTAAAAAGCAAGAATAATGAAACCCTGTTTTCTGAGCTACACAAATTTTGAAAAGTCAATCAAAGCCATAGTTCAATAGATCACTTAGAAGTTAAAAGACATTATCATATTAAAAATCAAAGCTTTCAGACATTTAGCTTTACTTAAAAGTCACCCGATATTAAATTGGAATGTTTCACTTACTCGAATTCCCTTTAATGAAGATCTTTGTGCATCTTCTCATCTATATTAGTCCCTGATGATTATACCCCAAGGATATTAAAATCTCAGTCTGTCAAAATCACCAGAAAATATCTTCAAATGTACACTTAGGAATCTTTGCAACCTGAGTTGATAGTGCAAAGTATTTATTATCTGTAGCTAGGATGCTGTATTTGTCACTTTGCAAATGAGTTTTAAAGTAGTTGCCTAATTGCTGGCTTGAATTGGGTGATTGAATCTTAAGAAAAGTTAGGACAACATAGAAGAATTGTTGAAGATACTCAAAACTGGCAAGGGGCTGGATGTGGTGCCTCATGCCTATAATCCCAGCACTTTGGGAGGCCCAAGGCAGGAGAATTGCTTGAGTCCAGGAGTTCAAGACCAGCCTGGACAACTTGGTGAAACCCCATCTCTACAAAAAAAAAAATTGCAAAAATCAGCAGGGCGTAGTGGCACACGCCTGTAATCCCAGCTACTTGTGAGGCTGAGGCAGGAGGATTGCTTGAGCTAGGGAGGCTGAGGCTGCAGTGGCCAGAGATTGCACACTGCACTCAGACTGGGTGACAGAGTGACCCATGTAAATTGGCAAGGTAAAAGCTGGTGTCAGAATAGCTATGGAAACACAAATAAAAGTTGAAAAAAGCCCATAGAAAATAAGATGTTTGAGAGAACGCAGAAAGGAACGGAAATATTTGGTTGAATATATACATTTCCTTTATCTGAATTTGTCTGGATTCATTTCATGTAACCTACAAACTGATCATTCATTATAAGCTATAATCTCCAGCCAAAAAATAACCAAAATACGTAAATATTATTTAAATAAAATACCATCTAACTCAATTTTCAGTCTTTTATCACTTCATGGTTCACCTTCTTCACGAGAGTGTTCTTAATGTATCTGTTAAAGGAATTCTGAAAAAAATGATGTACCCCTTCACCAATGTATTTGGTTGAAAATTAACATTTTCATCATAACTTTCATGGTTGCAAAGGATCTAACTTTTAGCATGTTAGAAGTATTAACATTTTTGATAAAACTATGACCTCATTCATTTAAATATATTCAATGGATTCCAAGTATTGTGCTTTCTTATTTCAAATTTTAAGATATCTGAAATTGGGATAGCTATCATTATTACTCTAGTCAAGTGTCAGGCACGCTTGTGGGTGTCAGTGACTTAGAAGAAAATTCCAGAGAAAATTATATTTAAGAAATACTATAGGCTTACACCTATAAACCCAGCACTTTGAGAAGCCAAGGTGAGAGACTCACTTGAGCCTAGGAGTTTGAGACCAGCCTGGGTAACCAAGTGAGACACCCATCTCTACAAAAAAAAAAAAAAATTAATTAGCCAGGTGCAGTGTCATGCGTCTGTAGTCCCAAATACTTGGGAGGCTGAGACAGGAGGATACCTTGAGCCCAGGAGTTTGAGGATGCAATGAGCTATGATTGTGCCCCTGCACTCCACCCTGGGTGACAAAGCAAGACCAGAGGGAGGGAGGGAGGGAGGGAGCGAGAGGGGGAAGGGGAGGAAGGAAGGCTGTAGCACCAAACTTTGATGGCTCAGAGGAAAGCATAATTGATGGTAAAGATCCAAATAAGTCTGAAAGATTTCTTTCAATACATATAGAATAAAATTTCTAAGTAAGTGATTAAAAAAAAGTCATGTCAGTTTCAGCTACAGAATTTTCTCTTAGTGAAACAAAAAGTAATAGTGGTAACTTAGATTTAATAAAATAGGAGATTACAATTACTTAATACCCACTGATATCCATTTTTATTACATGAATAAATTCTTTTTATGGTGGTAAAATACATAACACAAAATTTATTGTTTTGCCATTTTTAAGTTTAAAGTTAAATTGCATCAAGTACATTCACATTGTTGTACAATCATCACCACCATCCATCTCCAAAATGTTTTCATCACCTCAATCTGAAACTTTGTACCCATTAAACAATAACTCCCCATTCCATCTCCTTCCAGCCATTGGTAATCACCATTCCACTTCCTGTCTTTATGAATTTGACAATTCCAGACATCTCATGTAAGTGGAATCATACAATATTTGTTTTTCTGTGGCTGGCTTACTTCACTTAAGATAATGTCTTCCAGGTTCATCTATGTTGCAGCATGCGTCAGATTTTCCTCCCTTTTTAAGCCTGAATGATTTTAATGCAAATGAATGATTTTACAATGCGATTCTATGTATTCAGCCTTTAAATTCATACAATGACATTGTATGTATATACCACATTTTATTTATCATTTATGGATAGACATTTGGGTGGTTTTTGCCTTTTGGCTATTGTGAATAATGCTATAAACATTGGTGTGCAAATACCCGTTCAAGGCCAGGCACGGTGGCTCATGCCTGTAATCCCAGACTTTGGGAGGCCAAGGCAGGCAGATGACCTGAGGTCAGGAGTTTGAGACCAGCCTGGCCAACATGGTGAAACCCTGTCTCTACTAAAAATACAAAAATTAGCCATGCATGGTGGCAAGGTAATCCCAGCAACTCGGGAGGCTGAGGCAGGAGAATTGCTTGAACCCGGGAGGCAGAGGTTGCAGTGAGCCGAGATTGCGCCACTGCACTGCAGCCTGGGTGACAGAGTAAGACTCGGTCTCAAAAAAAGAAAAAAACAAAAATAACAACAAAAAATACCTGTTCAAGTTCCTTGCTTTTGATTCTTTTGGCTACATGTCCTGAAGTGAAATTGCTGGATCATATTGCTATAGTACATTTAAGTTTTTAGAAACCCCCACACTGTTTTTCTTTAAACATTTCTTTAACAGCTATATTCATTCCACTACTCTAACAAGAATTTTAACCTAACATAAAAATATTTATTGTTTATAATCCCATCATAACTCTACAATAATTAATATAAATTAAAATGAAAATTTTATGTTTTCATAATGATCTAGAAGTTAAAATTTTTTCTAGATTCAGTTATCATTCAATAGCAGTACACAGTTAATCAAAACAACATAAATGCCTTATACATTTTATAAATATTAAACCAAAAAAGTAGAGTTTTAATGGAAAGGTTCTCTAAATGAGATGCACTGGGCTATGTTCTTTCTTTTTCCAATTAGTTGATGAAACCTCTGTATGAATATTCTATTCTTTCAATAGATAAATGGATGAACAGATAGATAGATAGATAGATAGATAGATAGATAGATAGATAGACAGACAGAAAATAGATAGATAGATAGATAGACAGATAATAGATAGATAGATAAATAGAATTGCTGAGAAATTTCACTCACAATAATTGCCCATAGAACCTTCCCCCGTTACCCTTTACAAGAGACAATATGGAACCTAATAAACTCTCAGTGGCGAGTCACAGTCAGCACACTTACTATATCAATTAATACCCCTGGTGCCTCAGTCTCTCCCACGCACAAGCCATCCTTACCTTACCAAGCCATGCCCATTCCAGCAGATGCAGTCCAGTTCCAGTACCTCCCCCTCACTGTAATGCATAAAGGCTCTGACTTTTCTAACAACTGCCCAAAGGGGCTGTGTACATAATCCAGAAGTGTATGCGGTTAAGGCTCATAGGACATGGGCTCCTAACCATACCTGACCTTTCACTTTCACTGGAAAGAGAACAGGCAACATGGAGCCTAATAAACTCTCAGTGGAGATTCCCAGCCAGTACAGTTCCCATATCAATTAACAACGAATAACTACTGTTCACTTTCACTGGAAAGGCAGGGTATGGTCAGGAGCTCATAAATAAATTCCTTGCCCTTCCTCTTCCGAACAAACTCTTCTGAGACACAGTGATCCCAAACAATCTCTCCAGAAATACAGAAATATCCCATGAAACTGAATAACCAACCAGGTTGAGACTGTGGCCAGTGTAATAATGCATCATCTTGTATTTGCTCCCATCCTTCACCACCTCACTTCACTTTGTACCTCACTCTCAATGATCTGGAATTCACCCATTCACCCATCCAAATAAAGTATTAACAGCTGAGCTTTGTTTTGGCTTTGTATTTTTGAGAACTCAGGCTAAGATATTCATAAAAATAAGTAGAAGAGAATGAAAGGAGTTCTCTTATAGCAATTTCACTCAATATTTTAAACTCCTTGCTAGATATTGGACAAAATAACACAGTAATATACCCTCGAAACTCAGTTTCAACAATTATTGGTGGACATTTCAAATAAGCTTTCATTCAATGCTTTTGAAAGAAAGAATTAGTTGCCAACTTTTTACACTGTGTTATCAGCCACTGGAATATCCACTCTCCCAACACCTACGCCAGTATTTCAAATTATTCCTTTGCCTGACCTAAAAGTTTATAAATCCAAGGGCAATGCCCCAAGCAGTACATCATGGTAAGATCTGAATGTTTAAGAGGTTTAACTTTGTTTTGTAAATTGAGAAAAAGGAATCTGGAAGAAAGTGAGACTTTTCTCGTATCCACCCGTCACTAACTAAGCAGCTGTTTCTTCCCATCCCCCTCAGCCCCTCCTTGGACATCTGCTAGCTTCATGATGGTCAGACCTTGAATCTTTAAACTACCCTTATCTTTGATAGTGCTGACCTCACTCGAGGGCTGACATGGGAAAACTCGTCCTTTCCCTTATGGTCTAATTTCTTAATTCCCTTCAACAACAACATGAGGTTTTGCATAACAAGTTTTAGGTACTGAGAACCTATAAGCAACCAGACAAATTGCAAAACAATTTGATAAGCAGAAGATAAAAACTTAAAACTTCAGTGCTACCACCATCCTAAGAAAATGCAAATTTAAAAAGGCATAAAGCCAGAACTTTCCCCAGCTGCTGTAGTAGACACACACTCATAACCCTGTCTCAAGAATCAAGCTCCTCTCCTCGTCTCCGAAATACATCCACTCTTCATTTATTTCCAGTGCACATCTCCATCCACTGCGGCACTTGGAAAATTCAATCTTCTACTCAGAGGAGATTGCCATGTTTTAGCATGTGTTCTCTCTCCCCAGAGGGCATTCTAAAGCAAAAATAGCATTCAACCCTACCTTTCCCTAAGCCTAAGTTAATTAATTGAGAATAACCTCATGAAGAGCTTCAGCTAAACAGTCCAAGTAGGCTTTGTTACCCCAAGTCCAGCACCATTCAAGATCTCTCTGCCACAGATGTTTATATTTATCCTCATTCTTCTTATAGCCTTGTGGCAGGTAAGTATTGAACAAAGTATGTGCAAAAACACACACACACAAGGGACCCATACCTCCTATAGAAAAAAAACGCTATTGTCAGAAACAGTCCAGCCTAAATCCATATTAAAATAGTATTTCTAATAAGGTAAGGATCAGCTGCATGTAACTGAAAATCCAAAGAAGTGGCTTGAACAAAATAGAGATGGATTTCTGGAGGTAGCTGTCCTGAACTGTTGTAGTTAGGACCCAGGCTCTTTCTTTCTTTTTTTTTTTTTTTTGAGACGGAGTCTCGCTCTGTCACCCAGGCTGGAGTGCAGTGGCGCAATCTCGGCTCACTGCAAGCTCCGCCTCCCGGGTTCACGCCATTCTCCTGCCTCAGCCTCTCCGAGTAGCTGGGACTACAGGCGCCCGCCACCATGCCCGGCTAATTTTTTATATTTTTAGTAGAGACGGGGTTTCACGGTGGTCTCGATCTCCTGACCTTGTGATCCACCCACCTCGGCCTCCCAAAGTGCTGGGATTACAAGCGTGAGTCACCACGCCCGGCCAGGACCCAGGCTCTTTCTAACTCTCCATTCCAACTCCCCAAGATCTGCCCTTCATCTTCATAGTAACAAGATAGCTGCTGGTGCTTCAGCCATCACATCCAAGATGCTAGCCATAGGATAAAGGCCTTCCCTTTGCAAAGAGATATCTGAGAAATTTCACATTACACTTCCACTTATATGACACTGGCCAAAATTTTCACGGACTTCCCTGCCCATAAAAGAAATCATGTTTGACATAATTATATGAATTATTATATCAATATTTGAGGCCCCTTCATAAAAATGGAGCCCATCACAATGCCTTGCTGAAAGCAGGAGAGTAGTATGATGGCCACTTTAAGTTACAACTAAGACTCACAGAAGCATTAATTTTTTAAAAAATTGTGATTCAAGTTAAATTCTAATGTTAGTCACCTTTATCTCATTGACATTTACAATCTGAAAGGAGACAATATAAAGATTTATTATGGACAGGGCACAGTGGCTCATGCCAATAACCCCAGCACTTTGGGAGGCCGAGGCAGGCGGAGGTCAGGAGTTCAAGACCAGCCTGGCCAACATGGTGAAATCCAGTCTCTACTAAAAATACAAAAATTAGCTGGGCATGGTGGCGGGTGCCTGTAATCCCAGCTACTCAAGAGGCTGAGGCAGGAGAATCACTTGAACCCGGGAGGCAGAGCTTGCAGTGAGCCAAGATCACGCCACTGCACTCCAGCCTGGGCGAAAGAGCGAAACTCCATCTCAAAAAAAATAAAATAAAAATAAAATAAAATAAAGATTCATTATGTTCTTTTGCAAAGAATAGCTTCAGAGAGAAGGTGAGATTGGAGAAGTTCATTTAAGGTTTACTCACATCTTGTCACCTCTTAATTTTGCTTATCCTTAAACTATACATGTAGAATGAGCAGCAGCTTTTTTTCACACATTATATGGAACGCACTGCCAAGGGTTAACACCCAAATAAGAAAATAGTTATCAGGAAGATTGCAGACTGCTATGGATGGCAGTGGGAGAAAAGAGAAGTTTTAACAATGCAATAATGACTTTGCAAAATGGGAGATGTTTTCAGTTAATCATCAAACTGTAAGTTTTCTACTTCCCATCAAAAGCAAAAATTATCTATATAACCCCTCCTACTGATAAATCACAGAAAATAAGGTGAGAAATTATTTTCAGGCCTGAGTAATCTATATCAGGCATTTTTCAAGAAGCTCACTGATGCAGTGTTCAGCATTTCAGTGTTGCATAGATCTGCACAGTAGCAAATTGGGAAATTCAGAAATAAAGTTAATAAACTTTCTATAGTTAAAATGTATGTTTTCAACAAATAAATATGGAGTTTCGGAGAATTTTGTGTCCATTTCAATCCAGAAGTGAGTTAAATTTGGACCAGCATGAAAAGAAAGAAGGTAACTGGCAGATGATTGGAAACCCATTAAAAATAAGAGAAATCTCAGGAAGAATTAGAATGCAGATACTTCTCTTAAACAAATGAAATAAAGTATGATTTATTTAGCGGGAAAAGATGAAAATTAATTTTAAAATAATATTATATCACCTTATATATTATTTTTACTTTACTGTGTGCAAATGAGTTTGTAAGACAATATTTAAAATATTGTATGTAACCCATATTTCTCCAGGTCACACAAATCTGGCAAATATAAACTGGTTCACATAAACAGCACAGTGGTGAAAAGAACAGTCTGTGGACAAGAAGGCTATCTGACCAACAAAACAGAATAGAATCCAAAACAAACTTACACTTATAAGGTTATCTGATTTATGACAAAAGTGACACTGCAGTGCTATGGGGAAAAGATGGGCCTTTCAATAAATGGTACTGGACCAATTGAATATTCATATGGAAAAAAATGTACCTTTACTCCCAACTTTACACCATGCATCCATATCAGGTCCAGATAGATTACAGATAAAAATGTAAAGAGTAAACAAAAGAAGACACCTTCATGACCTTGGGGTAGTCAGAGACTTCTGAAAGAGACTGCAAAAAGTGCTAGCCATAAAAAAAAAAAAATAGATAAACTAAACTGTGTTAAAGTTTCAGTACATTTCCATTCTTCATAGAGTCTTCATAGGGCACCATAAGAAAATGAAAGACAATCCAAAGAAGGGGAGAATACATTCACAATACATATCCAACAAAGGATTCACATCCACAATTTATAGGTAACTCTTGCACAGCGGTAATAAGAAGAGGTAACACAATAGGAAAAAGAACAAAAGACTAGATCAGAATCTTCACAAAAGAGACTATAGAATCACCAAAAAACATATGAAAATGTACAGGGAAAAGAAAATTAAAATCAACTACAACATGATATCTACTGTTCCACATCCACCAAAATGTCTATAACGAAAAAGACAGAAAATACCAAGTGCTGACAAGAACGTGAAACAACCATTGCTTCCACACACTGCAGGTAGGAGAGTAAATTGGTTCAACCACTTTGGAAAACTGGTTGCCAGCACCTACTGAAGATGAACATAAACATACATGTGCTGTGTATGACACAAAATTCCACTCCTAGGTAAGTGCCCAACAGAAATGTATAGATACATTTGCCAAAAGGTATACAGTAGGATATTCATAGCAGTACTATCATCAAGGCCGAAACCTGAAAACTACCCAAATGCCCACCAATGGTATAATGAACAGAGTATATTCAAACAAGAAAACACCATAGCAACAGGAGTGAACCAACTAAAACAGCATGGATGTCATTGCAACATGCAAGAGAAAGAGTGATTTTCAGTGCTGAATAAAAGAAGCATACATAGAGGAGAATATTGTAAAATTCCATTTATATGAAGTACAAAAACTGTCAAACTACTTTATGCAATTACAAGTCAAGAGAGCAGTTGCCCTTATCAGGGATGGTGACTAGAAAGGGGCATGAGAGGGCTCCCAGGATGCTGATAATGATCTGTTTCTTCATCTAGGTGCTGATTACAAATGGTATTCAGTTTATGAAAGTGTATCAACCTGTACACTTCGGATATGTATACTTTTCTATATGTATATTACTCACTAATAAAGAATTTCTTTAAAAGAGCACATTATGGTCTTAGATTGCCTGAGTTCACACTTGCTAGCTGTGTGATTTTGAGCAAATTACTTAATCTTATAATCTCATGCTGGTAAAATGGGAATAAAAGTAGTGCCTACTCACGTATGTTTATAGCGGCACTATTCACAATAGCAAAGACATGGAACCAACCTAAATGTCCAACAACCATAGACTGGATTAAGAAAATGTGGCACATATACACCATGGAATACTATGCAGCCATAAAAAATGATGAGTTCATGTCCTTTGTAGGGACATGGATGAAACTGGAAACTATCATTCTCAGCAAACTACCACAAGGACAAAAACCCAAACACCGCATGTTCTCACTCATAGGTGGGAATTGAACAATGAGAACTCATGGACACAGGAAGGGGAACATCACACACTGGGGACTGTTGTGGGGTGGGGGGAGGGGGGAGGGATAGCATTAGGAGATATACCTAATACTAAATGACGAGTTAATGGGTGCAGCACACCAACATGGCACATGTATACATATGTAACAAACCTGCACGTTGTGCACATGTACCCTAAAACTTAAAGTATAATAATAATAATAAAAAGTAGTGTCTACTTCATAGAACTGTAGAGAAGATTAAAATTCCACCATAATTTAATAAATAGGGTCCCCAAAGTTCAACTGGGCATATAAATATAAGTCATGTTGAAAGGGTACTCAAATGATAGGGCCAGCCTGTGCAACTAGCTGGCTGCAAATACTGAGAGTCCAGCTTTGAAACTCAAATCCACCTCTATCCTAGCTACAGCTTGTTAGCACTTGATGGCAAATGTCTTCTCTGGTTTCTATATTATCAGAGACAATTCTGAGTTCTACATATAACCAAGATTTCCAAGACAAAGAGTTAACTGGTACCCATTTTGTCATTTGTGGAGAAACTAGGCTGGAAGAGTACTTGGGTCTCTGCCTTCCAGCTTCCTGAGCCAAGGTTGTCTTCCATTTCCTAACCTAGCATTAGCTTCTCCTCCACTTTCCCTCTTTCCCTGAAGAGGAAAAGAACTTTGCCTACCCTTATTTGAGAACACAGGCTAGCCAGAAGACAGGAGAGAAATATCAACCCCTAAGATTTTAGTTTGCATTTTGGCAGATGGGAAGTTATAAAACACATAGGTCACTTGGGTGAATGACAAGCACTCAATAAAGCAGTAGCCGTTTTCCCCCATCTGACTGTTGACCCACCCACCTTACAAGACCTCCAACCCTCCTCAAGGTCTTTCCCAGCTATGTCCTGTAGTTCCCAGAAGATATGCAGGATTTGCTGCCATGTGCTGGCTGTCATCACCCCCTGAAACACAGGACTAGGAAACACAGGAGCATCCCTGTCTTCCAGAGTCCTCAAAATACCACAGCCAGGCTGTCTTCCATACAAAAGAAAGGAAAATGCCTCTCTTCCTCTTCTGGATTTTAAAAGGGAACCAAAGGAATCCTGCCCTGAAAAACACTGCCTTACACAGCCTCTTGTGGGGGAAGGGAGCCTCTAAAATCTTGCGTTATTTGGGGAACTTTTTGTTTTATGATATTTTCTTCCTTTGTATATATAATAGAACCACTGTGTCACACAAGAGGCCATGGGGACTGGACTACCATACTGTATGGTTCTCAGCCCCTCCTCTCAAGCCACTGACACCTTGTTATTGGGCTCATCCTGACTGTTCCGTTCCTTACAATGATCTCAGTTCCCACTGCAAACACTCCTGGCAAGCTTACCACTCTAGCCCATTAGACAAACCAAGATATGACTGATTCCCAAGAATAAACACTCTTGTGCTCAACGAGGAACTCCCCCCAAAACATTTCATTACACACTATTGGCTTTATAAAAGTGAGAGCTTAAAGAACATTTCATACATCTCTAAAGATGGATGTCCTAACCAGGCGGATCCAATGGACAAATTGGATGAAGATTCTGGAGCCCAGAATAGGCTGCAGCACTCAGCAAATTTATGGCAATGGACATGACAAGGCCACGTCTCCCAGATGCACGACACATTTTCACAGAATCCACACAACCCCCAGGCACCTACCATAACGCCACTCCCTCTCTCATCCTCAAGAAAACATGTTAGAATGTGTGCAAGTATAAATGACGTTCAATTACACATATAACCTTGACTGTCCTCTAACCTACAAAAGCAGTAAAATGTTCACAAGTGCTAGTTTCTACCCACCACACCACTAGACCTTTTGGTCCTATGATCCTGTGAACCACTACCTGAACAAGACTCAATTCATTAAGATACATCAACTTACAAAGAAAAATGTCCAAATCAGACTAACTTGGAAAGAAAAGGGAATTTGTCCAAGGTATATGAGAAAATCTTGTAGGACACAGGAAGGGTGGGGTAAAGCTGAGCCTCAGAGACAACGTGAAAGCTGCCTGGGCTCTTGCTGTCTTTGTTTTTCAGGTCTGCTTCCATCTCTCCTGGAGACTAGCTTCCTCCACATTGTAGAAAGCACAGCCACCCAAGCTCCTGTGGCTCTCACAGCCAGAGAGGGGCTCCCCTTGGTGACCACCACATGAAAATTCACAGAAGTGCAATGACTGGCAGCATTTCTTTCAGATGCCTACACCCAAAACCAATCAGCAAGGGCCACAGAGCCTGGGTTCCAGGGACAGACACCCTTGCAAACCGGGGCCCATCCAGAGAAGGGGAAATCGTTGATATATCTATTACAAAGATACATTTCCTTCTGGATGTGGCATAGGTTCTATTCTGATTATGGTAGTTACTGAATGCAGGGGGTGAAACTGACAGAATGAGCCACAAAAGAAGCCAAAATCAGAGCCTAAGAAGGAGAGACCAATAAGTGGTTTTCTCAGTTAAAAATAGCCAAACATTAGGTTTAAATCAGAGTTGGACTGAATATCACAGCAGTCTGAAAGTGAGTGAAAGGAAGTTGTTTGTGACAGTCTGATGGCTCCCCATGATAAGGCACTGATCCCCATCTTTAATAATAACCAATAATAAGCACCCTGCATGAGTCTCTTCTATTTCTAATATTATGGGTAAAATTGTGCAGGCCGAATCAAATGCAATTACTGCTTAAGGCAGAATGGATGAAAACCCACAGCTCCTACACATTAAAACGATTCAGTGGGTGAAAGACCTAAAGAAGAAAGATGTAATAATGTTTTTTATGATTATTACTTTCATTGTTATTATTTTGGTTTGGGTTATTATAATTATTATTATGATAATTACTTTTTTATTGATACTTCTCCGTACGTTTATCTTGAGACGGAAACAGTAACTGCCCAGCTCTCCTTGTAAAAGTGCCGAGGGAGTAGTTGGAAGTAATGATGAAAAAGTCTTTTTCTTTTATATTAGTCCTGCTATAAAAGAGGTGGTTACTCTTTCTATAAAGGTAGCCCATGTCGCATAAAATAAAGTCATATTTCTTCCAAAACTGTTCATTCAAATCTGGAAGTAACTTCTTCTTCCTTATGAAATGGCCTACTTGAGTGAGTATCTATCAAACCTTCTGAACCAGCCTTTCTCATACAATACGTGGAGCTGATAAAGAGGGCATGGCTCAAGTCTTTATGTCTGGGTCTCATTTTCTCCTATGTTCCAGGGCACCATTGACTCTGTTGATTAAATAAGAGCTCACATCACTGGGTCTCCTGTGACCAGTGTTTTTCGGGAGCAGAACAGGGATTAATTGATCTTTTGTATCTGAATAATACTATTTGATGGAAATTTAATAGAAACTGGTAGATTTTAATATTACCAGGAAGCCATGGAGAACTTGACATTTTAATTTGTTTCTGAATCATTCATATAGCGGAAAAGCCAGGAATATACATATGTTAATAAGCTTTCTGACAGAGCAATGAAGGGGAGAAGGGAAGAAAGAACTGCAGGAATTATTCATCCTTAGGAGGCTCGGCAAGAAACGAGCTTGAGCTGTGTGGACAGGTTTTTTTTTTTCAGTCATATTTGCCAGCTGGGAATAAATAAGCATATGACTCTGAGGGATTAGCCCACTAAGATCCTAAATTTAAGGCTATGCATACCCACAAGATATTGGGGCACTTAGTGAAGTTCCTTGATTCCTTCTCCCTTCCCCAGCTAGGGTGTCAGCTGCTACCTGCACAAGCCTAGACAGTGGATGAAGTTAGTGCTTAGTCCTCCTGCATCCTCATCAACTCACACCCATCTTCTGTAGCATTTTTTTCCTCCTTAGATCTCAATAATTTCTCAATGTCCAGCACCTCCAGTCAAGAAGGAAGTCACCCTCTCTTTAAGGCAGTAGTGCCTGAATGTGTTACCTCTGAAGCATGTGTGCTCTCAATGGGAGATTGTTTAATTACCAAAATTGACATAGTAATGGATTCTTCCTCACGGTTTCTGCCTAACATCTGACAAGTTCTACCACCTAGGACACTGTATCCACAAACCTGCCATAGAGTGTACTGTTTAGAAAATGCTAGCTTTTAATCTGAATTTTTAATAAAAAAGAAATAGATTTTTCCTAAAATCCCTTTTATTCAGAACATACATATGAGCCCTCCTTAAGTAACCTTCATAATTCACTTATTAGAAAGATTTGCTTTACAATTCTTGAGTGAGAGTTAACAGGGTTCATTCAAATGAGGATTTAATTTTTGAAAAATTAGTGTACACACAACTTTCCAAGAAAAAACTCTCACGTATATAGAGAGGTTTGACAAACATGCATGCAAGCCCCCAGTTGTTAAACAGAAATAGATGAAAAATGGACCATTAGGCCACATCCGTTTAAGATGCTTCCATCATGAAAACTAATAAACCATTGATGTCATCTCTGGCTTTATGAGGTCTTCACATCTGGGACAGCCTTTGCAGATTGTAATTAATCATCATACATCACCAAACGCCACTGACTACCTAGAAGATGAGCCCTCTGCAACCCTCATGATTTTCCCACATTTGCTTATCTGCAGATTTGTTTGTCCTTCAGAGTACGGCACGGTAGAGTGAGTCTGTATGTCAAGTTACTTTCCGTTCAATTTTGCCTTTTTGTTTGAATTTACATTAGCCAAACGTGGTAGGCTGAAAAATGCCACCCCCTCCCAACAAGATGTTCACATCCTCATCCCCAGACCCTGTGACTATGTTCTCTCATATGGCAAAATGATTTTGCAGATGTGTTGAAGTTAAGGATCTTGACATGGAGCAATTGTCCTTGATTATCCAGGTGGGCCCACAGGATCCTTACACGCAAAAGGCAGAGGGAGATGCTGAAGAGGAACGGTGATGTGATGACAGCAGCAGAGGGATGCACTTTGAAGTCAGAGGAAGGGGCCACAAGACAAGGAATACAGGGGGCCACTAGAAGCTGAAAAGGGCAAGGGAATGGATTATCCCCTCAGAGCTTCCAGAAGGAACCAGCCCTGCCAAAACCTTAACTTTAGCCCAGTGAAACTGACTTGAGACCTCTGATCTCCAGAACTATTAAGGAATAAATCTGTATTGTTTTAAGCCACTAAATTTGCAGTAATTTATTGTAGAAGACAGTGTGGTGATTCCTCAAAGACCTAGAACCAGAAATACCATTTGACCCAGCAATCCCATTAGATACCCAAAGAAATATGAATCATTCTATTATAAAGATATATGCATGTATATGTTTGCTGCAGCACGATTCACAATAGCAAAGACATGGAATCAACCCAAATGCCCATCAATGATAGACTGGATAAAGAAAATGTGGTACATATACACCATGGAATACTATGCGGCCATAAAAAGGAATGAGATCATGTCCTTTGCAGGGACATGGATGGAGCTGGAAGCCATTATCTTCAGCAAACTAACACAGGAACAGAAAACCAAACACTGCATGTTCTTATTTATAAGTGGAAGCTGAACAATGAGAATACATGGACACAGAAAAGGGAAACACACACACTGTGGCCTGTCGGGGAGTGCAGGGGGAGGGAGAGCATCAGGAAGCATAGCTAATGGATGCTGGGCTTAACACCTAGGTGATGGGTTGATAAGTACAGCAAACCATCATGGTACACGTTTACCTATGTAACAAACCTGCATGTCCTGCACTTGTATCCCAGAACTTACAAATTAAATTAAATTAAATTAAATTAAATTAAATTAAATTAAAAATAAATAAATAAAATAAAACCAAAAAAGAAAATGTACTAGAATGAATGAGAAAATTGCTACTTTCACAATTAAGAAAATAAAATTTATTACAAAAAAATTGTGGTAATTTGTTACAGCAGTGAAAGGAAACAAATATGACAGGCTTGAATGTTTTATTATCCCATAAACATAAACATACAAATACCCTCAAAATTAGGGAACATCTTTAACCTCTAGTGATCTATTTATTTGGGAAGCTTATAAATAACACTGGCACTCAGGATAAAAATGTAAGCAACTCATCTCACAGTTACATGGGTTATTGGTCAAAAAGTATTTACTGAATACCTAGTATGGGAAAGGCATTGTACTGGGAGAGACAGTGGAATAAGGTACAGGTTGAGCATCTCTAATGAGAAATTCTCCAAAATCCAGAACTTTTTCAACACTCATGTGATGCCACAAGTGGAAAATTCCGCACCTGACCTCATATCACAGGTCACAGTCAAAACACCATCAAAACTTTGTTTCATGCACAAGTTATTTAAAATATTATAAAAACTACCATCAGGCTATGTGCATAAGGTCTATATATAAAACATAAATGTTTAGACCTGGGTCCCATCCCCAAGATATCTCATTATGTCTATGCAAATATTCCAAAATCTGGAAAAATCTGAAATCTAAAACACTTCTGGTCCCAAGCTTTCAGATGAGGGATACTCAACCCGCACACTGCCCTTGAGGAACTTTTTTTAAACAGTAGGAAAGCAAAACAAGTACAAAATGAAATAACCTTGAGCACTGTATCTTAATCATTTGTAAATCTCCAAGCTATTTTCTGGCAACTAGTAGGTGCTACATATTTTCTATTGGGCAATATAAATTAAGTTCCTGCGATGTAAAACAATAGTGCAGGAGTTATGAAACAGACTATGATTAACTGTAAAATTGTTATTTTAATTAATAGCACAGGGAGGGAGAAAAAAAGGAGGGAAGGGGAAAGGAGTATGGTATATACTTATGAACATACATATATGTATACTATACTTATATTTAATATATTTATATGTACATATTTTATATGACATATATGTATCATGTATGTGGTATTCAAGGAAAAATTTGCAAAAATATATAAGTCATATCATGTAACTTCTCTGTTCAAAACCTTCTCATGACACCCCATCAAATTCAAGAGTAAAAGCCAAAGTCCCTGCTGTGGCTTTAAGGCCCTTCCATGATCACCATCACCCATGTCTCATCTTACCACCTACTACTTTCTCCCTTGCTTACTTCATGCTAACCATGTATGTCCCATTGCAGTTGCTGCCTCAGGGCCATTGTTTTCCTGTTCTCAATATTCTCCCCCTCCAAAAATATATTCAAATGGCTTGCTCCTACCTGCCCTTTAGGTCTTTGTGCAAATGTTGTATTTTGAGTGAAAATTTTTCTGGCCACCTCTTTTAAAATGACAACCCTCCCCTCCCAAAACCTCTTTTTCTGCTTTATTTTTCCCCACAGAACTTTCCTCATAGAATTTGCACTATAGTTTGTTTGGTTGGTTGGTTTGGTTTTGTACCTGTCTCCTCACACTAGAATGTAAGCTCCCTGAGAGTAGAGATATTAGTGTGTATTGTTCACTGATGTGTCCCTAATGCTTGGCACATAGAAGTTGCTCAATGAACATTTGTTGAATGTATGAATATAGCTCTTTCATCTTTACTGTATTTGTTAGTTATGGGCATATCTGTCTTCTCTCAGACTACATAAGGCATAGCTATTGTATTAATTTACCAGACAAATTTATCACAAACTTGACAGCTCATATCCATAGAAATTTATTCTCTCACAGTTCTGGAGAACAGAAGTCTGAAATCAAAGTGTCATCAGTCCACACTCCCTCTAAAGGCTCTAGTGGAAAATCCCTCCTTGCCTCTTCCAGCTGCTGATGCTCCTGGCATTCCTTGGCTTGTGGCAGCATCCCTCCAATCTCTGCTTTTGTCTTCACATGGTGTCCTCTTCTGTGGCCCCTGTCTTCTCCTTTTCTGTCTCTTATAAGGACACTTGTCATTGGATTTAGATCCTTCCCTAATCCAGGATTATCTCCTCTCGAGAGGATCTTACCTTAATTATATCTGAAAAGACCTTTATTCCAAATAAAACCACATTCTGAGGTTGCAGGGAGACCTATCTTTTGGGTCTCCATTCAGCCCACTGTAGATAGAAACTATGTCTTAGTCTTTATTTTTTTTTTATCCCCAGACTTTAATGTATCATTGAGCAGAGAATTTTCTTAATAAATAATGATTAACTGAATGAGCCTATGATTTAATGAATGAATTAAAGCTCTCTTAATTCACAAGGGACAGATGTATTCACTAGAATGGTAGGATGCGTTATAGGCCTGGTTGTCAATGACAGAGAAGGTAAGTTGGATAAAAGGCTTGTATTACAAGGTCAGCGAAGGATATAGTTACAAAAGGCTGAACATACCTAGACCATCAAGGCTTCTGGGGAGACAGGAAGTAGAGCAGGACTCACATGAAAGGAAAAGTTTAACACACTGTACAGCAGGAACAAGGGTAAAGGTGGGAAATAATATCTCAAGGTAAGAATTTAGGAAAGGGTAAGATTGCATATAAAACTACAAAGCAAACTCATAAATTTAATTGGCTTCATGGATAAGAGACAAGGAGAGGATGCATTTCATGTGCACGACGAAAATGAGCTGAATTTATGGTGCTGTGTAAGCATATAAACTTAATGTGGACAGTTTCATAAAAATTCATAATTTAGCATTCAAAATAATTTCTGTTGTGATATGGTCAGATGTGATTATTGATTACATTGACTGTATAGTTTTACAATTAAGATAATGATCCAGATTTTTTCTAGGCTCTCCCTCACTTGGCAGGGGGGAAATATAAAGAATAAATAAATCACTAAACATCACTTTTCATACGTTTTAACCATATCGTTGGCTTGTGTTTATTGATGATTTTATTAAAATCCTATCTTATATTCCTGAAGAGAGAAATTTTTCCTCTCATTCTTAGCAGCAGATAACCTAAGCTGAGTTCTAACAATAGTAAACAAGAGCCCCACCCTCCAAGGATCCAGTTTAATAAAATGTTGGCTGATCCGTTGATGGAACAGAAGAGAATTTATTGCCCTTAATTGTCTCAAGATTTTTCTTCTAGCTGGCCACACAGGTTTAGTAAAATAGCATATGTTTCCTGCTCCATGATTCAAATCATTTTTTGTTTTATGCTGAATAATATTTACATATCATACTAATGTAATGCTCTTAATTCACTTCCTAGCTTTAGAGTAACTTATTAAAGCATTAAAAATATATGATTACGAAACAATGTAAATGTTACAACTCTTGATAATATAAAATAGTTAATGTATCAATATATCTGAAAGAAGGTCATAGATTATGAAGAGCTGTAAAGGGAAAGAAAGAAGAAAGTCGGGATGTGATAATTTTCACATCATCTTTCTTTTAGTGAAGTTTGATGATTTTCAAAATTTAGCAATTACAAAATAAACAAAAATCAAAAATGGTTGTAAGAAGTCTCCATTATGAGAAGTCAACATCATGAGTAATGTCATGGATGGGGGAGAATGAGTAAGGAGAATCTGGTTTATCATTTTATATGCTTCTGTAAGTTTCTAATCCATTCTTTCACAATGCACCTGCTATTGCTTTTAATCACAAGAGAAGATATATATACAGTATTGGCTAAAACTGTAGGCTCCAGAACCAAAACACAGGTTCAAATCTCAACTCTGCCACTTCCTAGCTGTGGGACTGTGACAAACGTAGTTAACTACTCTATGCCCCGTCTATAAATTGGGAACAGTAACAGGGAAATCTACTTCACAGAACTTTTGTAAAGTTTAAGTTCTTTTTAGGAAGTGAACATCTACAAACATGAAAAGTATAAACACAATGGCAACTATGTACTCAATGTTTAATTTTAACATATTTTATTTTACCATATTTGTTTCAAATCATTGGGTATTTTTTAAAGAAATAAAATAGTACAGATACAGTGAACTATACTAACCGACCTCAGGACACACCTTCACTCTCAGAGGTAACTATCATCAGTATTATATTATCTTTTATATTGTTATTTTTATGTTTTTACTATGTATGGACACATGTATAATACATATTAATAGCATTTTACGTATGTTTCTAAATTACATAAATGCTGTCCAACTCTACAGATTCATTTTCAACTTGATTTTTTCTTGTTTTTGAAGTTTACCCATGTTCTGTAGTTTGTAGAACTACATCTACAAAAATAGATGTAGTTCAATCATTCTTGCCTGCTGTATAATATTCTGTCATATGAATATACTACAATGCAGATATTCATTGCCTATTAATAGACATTTATGTTTTTCTAGTATAACCTGTGTTTGCTTTGACTACAAAGCTCCTGAGTATGATGTTTTGCCTACATCTATGTTTTTCCAGTATAATTTGTGCTGGTAGTTGTCATTATGAGCACTTGCATCAAGTTTGCCATAACTGATCTCTCAGTTGGTCTATTGTACTTCCAAGCCACTCTTCCCAATGCTCTCAGAATGGTTTTTCTGTACAGAAATCATGTCCAGCTATTCCTTAAACACCTTATCATCTCTAAAACTCCAAGCCTCAGTTTGGCATATAAAATTCCTTCACGATCTGATGATGCCCAATCTCATTTCCTGCCACTCTTCCACTCTCCTCCTACACTCCCACAGGTCAGCCACTGCACATTCCTGCAGATCCCTGAAGACACTATGCTGAATGCTTTTAGTTCCCTTTTTTTTTTTTTAATGGAGTCTCATGCTGTCACCCAGGCTGGAGTGCAGCAGTGTGATCTCGGCTCACTGCCACCTTCGTCTCCTGAGTTCAAGTGCTTCTCCCACCTCAGCCTCCTGGTTAGCTGGGATTACAGGCACTCGCCAGCACACCTGGAAAATTTTTAAAAATATTTTTGCCGGGCGCGGTGGCTCACGCTTGTAATCCCAGCACTTTGGGAGGCCGAGGCGGGCGGATCATGAGGTCAGGAGATCGAGACCACGGTGAAACTCAGTCTCTACTAAAAATACAAAAAAAAAAAAATTAGCCGGGCGTGGTGGCGGGCGCCTGTAGTCCCAGCTACTCGGAGAGGCTGAGGCAGGAGAATGGCGTGAACCTGGGAGGCGGAGCTTGCAGTGAACCGAGATCGCACCACTGCACTCCAGCCTGGGCGACAGAGCGAGACTCCGTCTCAAAAAAAAAAAAAAATTTTTTTAGTAGAGGGGGTTTCTCCATGTTGTCCTCAGGCTGGTCCCAAACTCCTGGCCTCAAGTGATCTGCCCACCTCAGCCTCCCAAAGTGCTGGGATTATGGGCGTAAACTACCGTGCCCAGTTGCTTTTGTTCATTTCTATGCCTTTGAGTTCTATGACTATGCTTTCTATTTTCTAGAAAATCATCTTCCTCCTCATCATCATCCTCCTCCTTCCCCCCTACTCCTCACGTTCATCTTCCTACTCCTTGCTTTCTCCTTTATCTTTCCCCTTCTCCCCGTCCTTTCCCACCTCCTTCTTCTTTGCCTAGACTGGAGGCCTCTTCTGTCCTCTTCAAGCAAAAATAAATGCTTTCTCTTCTCTGATCCCATAAGACATTGTGCATAAGTTAAAATGCTTACACAATGCCATGCTGTTGTTATCGTTTTTTCAGACATGTTCTTCCACTAACCTATATACTCTGGAAAGAAGGGACCGTACTCTAAACATCCTTATATCCCAAGAACCTAGTGCCTTGAAACAGGGTAGCAGCTTAACAAGTGCTGATTGGAGGAATGAACTTACTCTATTAAAAACTTATTTATATAACTATAATTACAAAAGAAATAAATTCTAAATTATACAATGTACATTTCACTGTATCTGTACTATTTTATTTCTATAATTTTATAGAACTTATTCTCTAAAAATTGAAAGCCACTGAATATGATAAAGGTTGATGAAGAAAATCTAGTGTCTCTGCCTGAAATTGCCTAAAATGGAGATCAGAGGCAGGGAACCCAGTTAGGAAAGGTATTGCAACGTTCTAACAAGGTTTCACTATGTGTTGTTGCTGTATATTGAAAGAGATGATTTAAAAGGTGGTATGTCTTAACTTGCATAATACTAAGCTAAGCTATAATGGTTCTAACATCCTTAGGCAAGAAGCTGATTACAATTATGTTCATTACAACTTCCTTTCACACGTTACTCTGGTGTGCCCCTAAGCTCTATCTTCATTCTACATGGGATATGCGTCATTTATAGTTTCCCAACCTTCAAAACTATTCCATGGCAACAGACTGCAAGCTTCTAGGAAAGGTCGTAAGGCATTCATTCAGGGGCTGCTCTATGCTAATAAGTGTTTCCTAAAATGACATGGAAACTATGTATTAGATAAATTGTGCAGTTATTCATAGAGGGGGCATTAATGAAGCTTTTCTAGAAATAATTGTGTCCATGCGTACAATGTCAACTAGGCAACAGCTCAGAAAGCTTGTTGTTCATCTGTTCATTTTATAGATGAGGAAACAAACAATATGAGATGACAGATTTCAGAGCTGACAGTCTAAAAATGTTTTAATAATAATGGCTGGCACCCATGGAGGGTGCATCAGACTCTTGGCTAAGTACTTTATACATGTTATTATTTCATTGAATCTTGACCACAAATCTATAAAATAGGCATTAATCTCCATTCTTGCAAACTAAGAAGCTGAGGCTTAGATGAGTTAAATAACTTGCTTCAGGTCACACAACTTACAGGTCACAGAGCCAGATTTTCACCAGATTTTTCTGACTCCAACACCTTTGCTTTTAGCTGCTTTTATGACATTATGTTGGCAGCTGTTTCCACTGCAAGAGGCTGCCTCATGTATGGGGCCAAATTCAAGCTAATGTTTTTTATCTTACCCATTGCTCGATTAAGAAAATTACTGTTGCATGCTTTGGATGCCGAGGCTTCACATCCTCCTTCTAACAGCAGGTTGGCTTCTCCCTTACTGAAACAGAGTCCCTGGATGCTCTTGCATCTCAATCTTTCCTCCCAGGATAGTCAGTGGGTAGCCATGAGCAAAGCTCAACTCAGTCAACCTCTGTCTCCCAGGGCTCTGAGTTACCAAAGGGCCTCAAACACCAGAGGAACCACTGGAGTTCAATTATCCCAGACTCCAGGCGGGGAAATTGCTGAACAGCTTCTACAAAGGAGACCCAGTGCAGCTCCTCTTACCTTGCAACTCCCAGGCCTGGTTCTTCATTCTTCCTGTCAATCTTGTGATATCTCTTTCTACGGAATTTCATTTTTGCTTAAAATAGCCAGCATCATTTTCTGTAACTTGCAACCAAATAACACAATCATGATCTCCCATTCCTATGAACATTCCTCTTAAATATCCCCTTATGGAGGACAACATAAAACATGAGTGCCATAAAGTAGAAAAATGAACTTCATTCAACACTCAAAACTGTGTGACATGAAGTTCAAGTTGTGCCTGTCCTGTTATGTCTTCAACATCATACTCTTTCCAGTGGTGACCACAGAATGCCCCCTCCCTCAGTGTTAGCATCCACCTTCCCTGACTTCCTAGCTTCTTGGCTAAGGAGTGCAATGAGACCCTCAGCGTCTGCAGTCAGCTGCTTTGGACAGAGAAAAATATAAGAAAACAGTGGTCGTGGTCTCAACTCTACAGATCCTAACAAGGATTACAGGACGGATGGAATACAACCTATATGCCAGGAAGAATAAGTCAATCTAGTGAGGCAAAATAAGCTAAGTGAAAAAAGACATCTGGGAATGTAGACTGGGAAAGTAAGGCAAGGAACAGACAACTGGGCTGTGTGCAGGAGTGTAGGGGCCATGAAGAGAAAGTGATTGGATTTCAGGGATGGCATAAAGTAGGTAGGTATAAGGGTTAGAGGTAGGAAACTAGTGGTATTTCCTTGCATTGGAAATAGCTAGAATGAATAAAACTTTGCTCTCATCAGTTAGGAAATCATTATAGAATGACCAGTAAATGGGTTAAACGGGGGTGGGGGGGCGGGGAGGAAAGACTGTAAGGACTAATAACAACACTTTAATAGTTGTCACTCCAGGTAGTGAGGTCAGAGGTCATTTTTATATTATGATCTTCATTTTTCTGAATGTTCTCCAGTGAGAACATTTTATTTGGCAACTATATAGCATCAAATAAGCAAATTCTGAAACTCTATAATCACTCAACACATAGGATGGTCCAGGGCTTGGCGATGATCGCTACCAATGGTAACACTGCATAACATCCACTTGACTAGCAAGTGTTTTTCTGCTACTTTTAGAGTACAAAAATAAATCATACCACAACCTGTATTGCCCCCTATCCCATTCTGCAACCCTTCTCCCAGGGATCTGCTGATGAAGGTGGCCAGCTCAATCATCTTCAACTTTCATTCTCTTAATACCAATAGAATGTAATCCCTTTGAAATAATTGTCATCCAGTACAGGAATTGGGCCTTACTGTGAACAAATTTTCCTGTTTGTACAGCCTTAATTCATTCAACCAACATTTAGTTGGAATTCATGGTGGTTGAAGAAAATTAACTTCTCTCTGCTGCATGGCATAAATTCATTGTTCACTGCACTATGTAAATGGCCATCCAGTGGTAGAAAAAAAAAACAACAACTTTCGATTCTTTCCACCAGAAAAAGAAGGAAGATTCATTGTGTGTGAGATAACAGAAGAGGTATATTTTGTGTTACGTTGTCCCCTAGGCTGCCTGTGCTCAGTTGAATATGATAGAAGCTATCTCATCTGATAAAATGAGACTGATACTAGATGGTCCTTCTAATTATAGCTCTGCATCACTCCTAAACAAACCACACCCAGAGTGCATGTTAATAACTGATAGTTTAGCTTCACTGAAAGTATAGCAAGAATATCAAGACACTTGCCAAGCTCCTGGGTACAATGCAACCTTTCACAGGGTTTTGCCTACATCTTATCCAATATATGTTTTTTTGTATTGACTCATCTTTAAGTTTTTCATCTGCATTAAGTTATTTAACAAAAACACTGTTTGCCTCACTTTCATAATATTTTTATGATATTTTGGTATCGTGATATTTTTGCAATATTTAAATATCATATTTCTAATAATAAGCACAATGGACACAAACAAATTTTAAAACAAACAAAATTGACTCTTGTTGTAAGAAACCATCTGTGAGAGTAGAGCCTACTGGCCTCCCCCATGCAGCATACCGGAGGCATCCATTGGTAAAGAAATTAGACAGGTGAGCTGGATAAGTGGCATTAGTTAAGAAAATTTCTAGGTGAGGATTCTGTAGGAGTTGTTTTTATTTTTTTCCCCTTCTATTTTTAGTTAACACATAATGATTCTACATATTTATGGGATACAGAGTAATATTTTGATATGTGTATACAACATATAATGAACTTACCTATCACCTCAAATATTTATCATCTCTTTGTGTTGGGAAGATTCAACTTTTCTAGCCTTTTGAAAATATACAATAAATTATAGCTAACCATATTCACCCTACAGTGCTAAAGAATGCCAGAGCTTGTTTCTCTCTAGTGTAATTTTGTACGTGTTAACCAACCTCTCTCTGTTCTATTCAGAAGCCCCCATACTGTTTACCATAATAAAAAGCCTTTGAAGATTACTGTGAAATTTTATTTTTTTATTGTTGTATTTCAGTAGTCTTGGGGGAACAGGTGGTTTTGGTTACATGGATAAGTTTTTTAGTGGTGATTTCTGAGATTTTGGTGCACCCGTCACCCAAGCAATGTACTCTGTACCCAATATGTAGTCTTTTATTCCTCATTTCCTCCCAACCTTCCCCCCAACCGCAGGGTCCCCAAACTCCACTGTATCATTCTTATGCCTTTGTGTCCTCATAGCTTAGCTCCACTTATAAGTGGGAACATACAGTAATTAGCTCACTATCCCTAAGTTACTTCGCTTAGAATAATGGTCTCCAACCCCATCCAAGTTGCTGAAATGTCATTATTTCGTTCCTTTTTATGGCTGAGTAGTAGAATCCTGTAGGTATTTTTAAGCAATAGTACCTGAGTTTAAAAGGTAGTGGTTTCAGGGTTTTTTTGTTTGGTTTGTTTGTTAAAGCAAGATAAAATTTTTTCTATCCATTTTAAAATATTTTGAACAACCAGTGGGGAAAGGATTCCCTATTTAACAAATGGTATTGAGAAAACTGGCTAGCCATATACAGAAAACTGAAACTGGACCCATTCCTTACACCTTATACAAAAATTAATTCAAGATGGGTTAAAGATTTAAATGGAAGACTTAAAACCATAAAAACCCTGGAAGAAAATCTAGGCAATACCATTCAGGACATAGGCATGGGCAAACACTTCATGACTAAACCACCAAAAGCAATTTCAACAAAAGCCAAAATTGACAAATGGGATCTAATTAAACTAAAGAGCTTCTACATAGCAAAAGAAACTATCATCAGAGTGAAAAGGCAACCTACAGAATGGGAGAAAATTTTTGCAAGCTATACATCTGACAAAGGGCTAATATCCAGAATCTATAAGGAACTTAAACACATTTGCAAGAAATAAAACAAACAACCCCATTAAAAGGTGGGCAAAGGATATGAACAGATACTTTTCAAAAGAAGACATTTATGCGGCCAACAAACATGAAAAAAAGCTCATCATCACTGGTCATTAGAGAAATGCAAATCAAAACCACAATGAGATACCATCTCACACCAGTTAGAATGGCGATCATTAAAAAGTCAGGAAACAACAGATGGTGAAGAGGATGTAGAGAAATAGAAATGCTTTTACACTATCAGTGGGAGTGTAAATTAGTTCAACCATTGTGGAAGACAGTGTGGTGGTTCCTCAAGGATCTAAAACTAGAAATACCATTTGTCCCAGCAATCCCATTACTGGGTATATACCCAAAGGATTATAAATCATTCTACTATAAAGACACGTGCACATGTATGCTTATTGCAGCACTATTCACAATAGCAAAGACTTGGAACCAAACCAAATGCCCATCAATGTTAGACTGGATAAAGAAAATGTGGCACATATACACCATGGAATACTACACAGCCATAAAGAAGAATGAGTTCATGTCCTTTGCAAGGACATAGATGAAGCTGGAAATCATCATTTTCAGCAAACTAACACAGGAACAGAAAAATAAACACTGCATGTTCTCACTCATAAGTGGGCATTGAACAATGAGAACATATGGGCACAGGGAGGGGAACATCACAAACTGGGACCTGTCAGGGGGTGGGGGGCAAGGGGAGGGATAGCATTAGGAGAAATACCTAATGTAGATGACAGGTTGATGGTTTCGGCAAACCACCATGGCACATGTATACATACCTATGTAACAAACCTGCACGTTCTGCACATGTATCCCAGAACTTAAAGTATAATAAAAATAAATAAAGTATTTTGAATCCATTGGGTGAAATTGAAATGTATTTCTAATATATAGGTAGGTTAATTTTTATATAGTTGTTTAATTCTTCTGTGATTAATAGGTCACTGATAATTGAGTCTTTATTGTTGGGATTATTTTTACTCACCTTATATATTGGGGGTCTCTAGAGAGACAGAATAGGATAGATGTATATATAAAGGGGAGTTTATTAAGGAGTACTGACTCACACAATCACATGGTGAGGTCCCATAATAGGCTGTCTGCAAGCCGAGGAGCAAGGAAGCCAGTTCAAGTCCCAAAACCTCAAAAGTAGGGAAGCCCACAGTGTAGCCTTCAGTCTGTCGTCGAAGGCCCAAGATTCCCAAAGCTGAAGAACTTGGAGTCTGATGTTTGAGGGCAGGAAGCAGCCAGCACAGGAGAAAAATAAAGGCCAGAAGACTCAGCCACTCTAGTCTGTCCACGTTCCTCTGCCTGATTTTATTCTGACCACGCTGGCGCTGATTAGATTGTGCCCACCGAGATTGAGGGTAGATCTGCCTCTCCCAGTCCACTGACCCAAATGTTAATTTCCTTTGGCAACACCTTCATAGACACACCCAGGAACAATACTTTGCATCCTTCAATCCAATCAAGTTGACATGCAATATTAACCATTGATATAGGAGTTAAGAAGAAATTATTTAGGCAGATAATGAGGGTACAGGAGTCCTCAGTAATGTTTTCCTTTTAATGAAAAGCAGCCCTCAAATCATTTTCTTTTCTAAGAAAGAGCAGCCTGCAAAATCAAGCTGCAGACATAGACAAGTAAACTAGAAGCTTGCAGGGGTGAATGCCAGCAGTTGTGCCAATAAGAAAAGGCTACCTGGGACTAGGCATGTTCAAAATGGTGGCTCCATGTTCCGTTCCCTTCCCTTTGCCAGGCACATGTACAGTAAGAAGCAGAAAACATGGCCCCAGCCAAGTGGAAAGCCTATTTGCATAATAAGATTGGGATGGGATGGCCAGCCTTCCCTGCACGCTATGTAAGCATCACACCTGGTCCAACCAATCTGTGGGCTCTACATTAATCAGACACTGCTTCCTCAAGCCTGCCTATAAAATTCAGTGCACTATGCCATGGGCCAGATTTCCCCTTTAGGTGCCCCTCTGTCTCATGACAGAGACCTGTTCTCTTTTCTCTTTCTTTTGCTGATTAAACCTCTGCTCCTAAACTCACTCTTTGTGTGCGTCTGTGTCCTTAATCTTCTTGGCATGAGACTTTGGGTATTTACCCCAGACAACAATGCCGCTTCACCATCACATGTTATGTGGTGGGTTCTGGATATCCTCCCAATTTTATATATTCCATCTTTTATTCTTATGGGAAAAACTTCTCTTTCTTGGCATAAAAAAAAAACTTTATTTTATTTGCTAATAAAGAGCTGGTGTCAATTTGTCAGCATATAAAGTTGATCATGGAGTATAGTCTCATGTGGGTTATTTCTATATGTTGCCCTTTACTCTTTGTCACTATTTCTGGCTGTTATTTGGATATTTCACTCTGAATTAAAGAGAGATCTGTGATAGGATAATGTGTCGTCTAATCTGAGGGAGAAAGCATCCAGTCTCACCATCAAGTATAATGTTAGTTATGGGCTTTTAATAAATGCCTTAAAGCAAGCTTAAAAAAAAAAAAAAGAAGAAGAAGGAAAGGAATGGTGGCTCACGCCTGTAATGCCAGCACTTTGGGAGGCTGAGGCTGGCAGATCATGAGATCAGGAGTTCGAGACCACCCTGACCAACATGGTGAAACCACGTCTCTACTAAAAATACAAAAATTAGCCAGGCATAGTGGTGCGTGCCTATAATCCCAGCTACTCAGGAGGCTGAAGCAGGAGAATCACTTGAACCTGGGAGGCGGAGTTTGCAGTGAGCCAAGATTGTGCCACTGCACTCCAGCCTGGGTAACAGAACAAGACTCCGTCTCAAATAAATAAATAAATAAATAAAAGAAAATTTCTACTTCTTATGCTTCTGGTTTTGTTGCCTCCACCTCCTGTACTGCACAGCTGACTCTCTTGTTTATTCTCTAACTGCTACCAATTGAAAAAGGAATTGTAGGAACTACCCAGATCAGAGATTGGCAAACTGTGTCCCATTGGCCAAATCATTCCTGTTTATTTTTTATAAATTAAATGTATTAGAATAAAGCCATGTCCATAGACCTATTGTCTATGATTACTTTCATACTGCAACATCAGAGTTGAGAAATTGTAACAGACAGTGTGGTCCCTAAAGACTGAAATATTTATTATCTAGCCCTTTACAGAAAAAGTTTGACAATGCCTAGTCCAGTCCAGCCCAAATATGAGGCACAGACAGTGGTGTGCTAGAAATGTCAAACTGTGGGCCGAGGGGAGTACTGTTTTGTAGCACACCCATTTCCTTAGTGTAAACACTTCCACCATGGCCAATTTCAAGCCACCAGTATGAGGTCAGTGACTGTGGAGTTGGGGAGAGATGTGCATGGTTGGGCTCTCAAGTCAGTGCGAGCCTATTCCAGCACACCACTGAGAACAGAAATCATCCTGTCTGGAACCTGTAAGTAAACGCAGCAGGAACTATAAACCTTGAAATCATGCAAAACCCTCCTTGAAGTTGCCCAGCCAGAGGCCTAAGTTCCAAATGTTTTCTAACCAACCAAGCGCTCATCTCTAGTTCCTTTTCTGGCTACATTTGTGATAAATTTTAAGTGTCTACCTGGAGCTGTTCTTTACATAAAACAGTTCTTTTAACCCTCACAATAACCTTCACTTATGAACCCATTTAACAGATGAGAATATTGAAACTAAAAGAAGTTATAGAATTTGACCAAGAAAAGAAATTGTTGAAAAGCCTGCACAACAAAGCAGTTGATTTGGGCCATCTCCTTGCTTGCCAAGTCACATTTCTGTCTTGTTTCCCTTTCCATTGTGATGAAGATGGAAAATATTGATGCAAGAGTACTTTTTCCCCAGATTCAAGAGAGGTAGAGTCACTTGCTTCCTGGATTGTGTTCACCAGGAAAAATGAAAGAGGAGAGACTATATTCATAGGAAAAGAGGCAAAGAATGAAAGAATGGGGCTGGGGGTGGGGAGGAGTGGAATAGAGCCTGAGGGAAAGAGAAGATAGGAGCTAGCACGAGTTGAGCCTTTAAAGAATTTTGAGAGAGAGAAGAGAAGATATTAGGGGTAGCTGCCACAGTGTGATATGCAAGGTGCTGGGAGAGAATGGAGAAAGAGGATTTTGGACAATTTTGCTACATATAAAGGCATTTCCATCAGGAGCCTTGTTGAAAGACATCAGTGAAAGCTAAATGGCTTTTCTAGGGATTTTTTTGGATATTAGCCTAATACTTTTTTAATGCAACACTGTGTTGAGACTATTCAGAATGTGCTAAGATTAATATGTTATCCATTCCATCTAATGCTGAAGAGAATGAAATCCTTTTCTTTTAAAGACAAAGCCGTTGGGCTGTGGCTTTTATTACCCACAATAGGAAGGAGTTATCAATCCACTCAGTACAGACATCAGAATAAGGCAAAATCTAGAACTTCATGGTTGAGCAGACGAAGCCCATTGTCTCCAAACAAGCCCCTTCAAAGGAACAGAACAGAGCCCACCATGTGTCAGGACTATAAAAGGTGACAGAGTCTCAGTCGCCATCCATAAGAAGTGTACAGCCTGGCAAGACAGACCAGACACATCAATGACTATAGGAAATGGCTGCTGTGAGACTCTATACAGTGATACATCAAGAGCCTCTGCATTCCTGCCTGGACTGTCTTCTATCTTTGTATTGCATATTGAGGTTTTAGTGCCTGTGCACAGGCAGGCTGCTAACTATAGTCACAGCCAGCCCGACTTTTAACAGGCATAAAGCGGGAGCATTTCTTACAAGAAGTATCTACCCATCTAAGTCTTTTCTTCCTTTATTGACACCTTCTTCCAACTCCTCCCCCCACACACACACCTGCTTGGGACACAATTGTATGGGGATGTGATGCTCGGAATTACAGCAGCTATACGGTAAGCCAAAAAAGAGTCAAAAGAATATTAGAGACACAACCCAATGTCCTGACATGGTAAAGCTCCTGAGTGAACCAACCATAGATTCACCACTTTCTAGATGTCCCACGTGAAATAACAGTCTCTACTATATAAGCTACTTGAATGCTGGCTCTGCAATTTACCCATTGTGTGAGCTTAAGCAAATTATTCAACCTCTTGGTACCTATTTCTTCATATTTTAAAATGCTCATAATAATAATAATTTACAGAGTTGTTGTGACAAATAAGTTAATACATGTAAACATAGTATATTTCTTAAACCACAGTTAAGTGATCAATAAATATTAGTTATTACTATTACTAGTTGCATATTTTGCTGCTTATAGGTATAAACTATTTCTAATACAGATATTTACTTTAAAACGTAAATGATTGGTAGTAGCTTCCAGCATTATTTTGCAAGCTTATAACATACCATTCTTTAACAGAAGTTAGTGAGTATTTACTGAGCCCTTTTTAAGGGCGAGACTCTGTTCTAGACACCGAAGGAATGAATATCTGGAATTGAAATTTCTGGACTCAGTAGATCAATGCGATAGATATTTGGGAAAGACTAAAGAACACTGCTGCTATCTCAATATCACATAATTGACAATGTTCACTTAGGACATATAAAGTTGGTGCATGCTGTGCCCTATATTTGGCTACATGCTGGAAAGGACAAGACTTCATTCATCCAGCACGACCATTCCACTTACACATCCAGGTAAAGGCGATGCCACTACAGCAAGTTTTGTCCATTTTTCTTTTTGTATATGAACTCTTACTGTGACTTTGACACCTTCTACGATGACATTGGAATGCCCCTCAAGCATCACTCTTGGTCCCTTAATATTTCACCTCTTTCTCTCCAGCATGCATTACAGAGCAGTGCATCAACATCCAGGAAACTCAAAAAGCTTCATTCTCCAGCCCCAGGCTATTCAATTCTACCCAGAGCATACGGCTTCAGATTCCCTGCTGGAGGTTGGGCAGGGAGATCTTGGCCTTCGAGTCAACCTGCTTTGGGTTTCACTGCTTTAACAGAGGAGTAAATTTAACATCTGGGCCAGCACTTTGTATCCTCATTCCCTTTTGGCATCACTGGGCTTACATTTCTACAGACTTTGATAAAGCAACAGATCTAACAGAATTTTTTAGTGGTGGCCGCTGCTGGTGCTAGATTAGATTTCTCCCAACCTCTGATAATTTGTCAGTTAAGTCTTTCATAGGAGTCCTGTCAATTTCCTCCTACTTCATCGCATGTCTTTGCAGCCACCTAAATAGTTCTACCTGATTCTTACTTTTCTTTTCTTCCTTATTCCAAGAATTCCTTTTTCCCTGGTCATTTGCTTTCTTCTACATAGTCCAGATTTTCTTTGGCAGCTGCAAGAATAAACTCATCATTGCCCTTATCTACCCTCCTTTCCTTCCAGTGGGAGGGTCACTTCCGAGCCCATATGAAAGGCATTCCCCAAGCACGGTAGGATACCATTTGGTGCTGCTCATCTCTGATTCTGCCATAGCTAGTCCAAGGCTGCTGTGCCCTTAACGGGTCCTTGTGTCTGCAGGGATGCTCTGTTTCACTGCTGATGAGGGAACTGGGCAGATGCCTGCCTTGGCCCAGGCACTCCCGGACTCCAGCCTTCACCCATTCCTCACAGGCATTACTCTTACTCCAGCAGGTAATTCTGAATGCCAAGCTACAGCAGGTTGTGTACTGGTACAAATATCAAATACCTCCTTCCATTCTGCAGATTCTAAAAATAAATTATGAGGCCTTAGGTCAACTCACCTGACAATCCAGAAAAGCAGGGATTCCCAGGCAACCGATGATATTTTTCACAAAATGACCCAGCTCTTTTACAATGCAGACCCTGGTTTCCAGCAAGTGAGGAAAGAGTTAACCCCAGGGCTGGCCAAGCCTGACTGGAAAAACGACCTCTGAGTCTCTCTTCCCAGAGTATTGTTTTTTCTGGAGGCTGCAGAGTTAGGATCAATGTGGAATTTATCCTATGATTGTCGTGTTTGCTGGGAGAGCCCTAATCAGGAGAATGGATCTGTGAGCTGGCACACAGGCCTTAGGCTCATGTGTGCACAGTGGTATAAAATAATGGTGGGGAGTCACCTGCAACGTACCCACACGTTATGCAGGTTGGGGGGACTAAAGAGGCAGTGTGGGCCCGACAGCTGCTGGGCCTTCCAATGAACTGAAGACGCCCTGCGGCTGTATCTCCTTCCTTGCACCCCTCTATAAAGTTACCAAAAAATGTATTATTAGATTAAAGCTTATTGTGTCTTGTGAGTCCAATTGACAACTTAAACTGATATCAACCACTACAGAGGAACAATGTAAAAATGCTTTGAGGAAGTATTCTACCTATTTAGAAAAGAATTTTTACTAGAAAACGATGAAACGTCAGAAACATAAGAATACTGGTTGCATTTATATTCAGTCCAAGTGGTCTTTCTGAGTTTTCTGCCAAGCAGCCCATTACCCCAGCCCCACTGCCCCTGTCTCTAGCCTCAGGGTGAGGCTTTCTGTCACCTTCTCCACTTTCATCAGCCAAAACCAGTGCTCTGACAGGTCCCAGGTCCTTCCTCAGGGGCCGAGGTTAATCCACCCCATCTCCCTCCCCTGCTTTGCTCCTTCCACCTGGATCCCAGTTTCCTTATCTGTACAATGAAGACAGTAAGAATGATAAAGAAAAGCAGAACTAGAAAGAAATTATTCCAGCCATTGTTTTAATAAAAGAAAAACTTCAGCCAAATTAAATTTAAAGGGGTTTAATTGAGCAATGAGTGATTGGTGAATCCAGCAGCCTTCTGAGCCAGAGTAGGCTTGGAGACTCCAGCGCAGCCATGTGGTGGAAGAAGATTTATGGACAGAGGCTGTGCACAGTGGCTCACGCCTGTAATCCCAGCATTTTGGGAGGCCAAGGCCGACAGATCACAAGGTCAGGAGTTTGAGACCAGCCTGGCCAACATGGTGAAACCCCATCTCTACTAAAAATACAAAAATTGCCAGGCATGGTAGCATGTGCCTGTAATCCTAGCTACTCAGAAGGCTGAGGCAGGACAATCGCTTGAATCTAGGAGGCAGAGGTTGCAGTGAGCCGAGATTGTGCCACTGCACTCCAGCCTGGAACAGAGCAGGACTCCACCTTGGGGAAAAAAAAAAAAAAGATATATGGACAGAAAAAGGAAAGTGACATACAGAAAACAGAAGTGAGGTACCGAAACAGCTGGATTGGTGACAGCTCAGCATTTGTCCTATTTGAACACACTTCGAACAGTTGGCTACATCTGATTGGCCAAACTCGGTGACTGGCACAAGTGTAGGCTATGGTCTGTTTACACTCCCACTTGCTATAGTTCATGACGTACAGAGAAACCTTTAAGCTGAACTTAAAGTATCTAAGAAGGCAGTTTTAAGCGAAACTTGACTTAACAGTTTTAATAACCTGTGATTCATATAATTATTTCAATGTTTCTAAACTCGAATTTGACACTTTTAAAGAGTATCAAAGGCAAGGACTACATATTTTATGATGCAGTTCTTATGAAGCTAAGACCTAAATCAGCTAGTACTAAGACAGTACAAGGGGTGAGGTTCGTTTTAGGTTTTGTTTTTAGTCCATGACAAAGTCCATGCTGTTGTCGATGTGTCGTGCCAGTAGTTTTTTGGGACATTCAATAGGGTACTTGACTATGTCTGGTGGGAGTTTTCTTCAAGGCTATCAATATAATGAAAGCAAGTCAAGTGGCAGTGATTCTAGATAATGGCCAAGCTGGAAATATTGGTTCCAGTCAAACAGCATCAGAAAGATTCCACTTCCCCTTTGTCAATAACAAATTAAGTAGCTCTACAGATGGCCAAATAGCATTTATACTGAGAAGAAAGAGAAAAGAAGGAAGCACCAACCAGACTTATTTCACCCACCCTAACTCTTGCGTGATGTGTATCCCTCTTATCAGTTACCCACATAGATCAAAGCTGTACTGTTCAAATATTTTTCACAACCAATGAGGAAAGATTTATTTTTTCATCTTGACTCAGTATTTTACATTTTCCACTTTATTTTTTATCGCAGGCAGTGACCCACTAAATTGATTTTATGACCTCACAAATAGTTCGCATCCTACGGTTTTGAAATCACTGGACTAAACTATGTGAGGACTTTACAGAATGGTATTAAAATTCAGCAATTATCCTTGCCCCTTGTTAGTTTAGATGCCTTCATTGATTGGCCTCTAGGGAAAGCTTGAGGCTCCTGCCTTCTTATTCTTACCTCCCCCTCCTCCCCAAAGGAGAATCCATCTCGATTGATCTCATTCCAAGACACGGCATTAGGACCCACTCTAGTGGGTGGAGTGTCCTAAGAGATGAAGAGGTTGAACACAGAGTTATCTAAAAGAAGAGCTTCCTCCTGAGAAGGTCTGAGACAGGTAATGGAACACTTCCTTCCCCAGGCCTTTGGAAAACTTTCCCCCTAATGTCCCTCTCTGCTCTTCTATCTGCTAGGAGATATTTTGGGCAGTTCTTCCATGTGTGTCATTCCGTTGGAATGGCAAAATGCAGACTTTTCAATGAAAGCCAGCAAAGTGGTTCTTTCAGCCCACTTGAGCTTTGTCCATCAGATGGGCCACAGCAGGTATTGTTTCTTAATATAGTGTTGTGCCATTGCTACAAAAAGAATAAAATATTTAGGAATAGTTAGCAAGGGAAGTGAAGGACCTCTTCAAGGAAAACTACAAACCACTTCTCAAAGAAATCAGAGGGGACACAAACAAATAGAGAAACATTCCATGCTTATGGATAGGAAGAAATCAATATCATGAAAATGGCCAGACTGCCAAAAGTAATTTATAGATTCAAGGCTACTCCCATTAAACTACCATTGACATTCTTCACAGAATTACAAAAAATGATTTTAAAATTCATATGGAACCAAAAAAAAAGGGCCCAAATAGCCAAGACAATCCTAAGCAAAAAGAACAAAGCTGGAGGCATCATTCTACGTGATTTCAAACTATACTGCAGGCTACAGTAGCCAAAACAGCATGGTACTGGTACAAGAACAGACACATAGACCAATGGAATAAATGGAGAACTCAGAAATAAGACCACACACCTACAACCAACTGATCTTCAACAAACCTGACAGAAATAATCAATGAAGAAAGGACCCTCTATTTAATAAATAGTGCTGGGAGAGCTGGCTAGCCATATGCAGAAACTTGAAACTGGACCCCTTCCTTACACCATACACAAAAATTAACTCAAGATGGATTAAAGACTTAAATGTAAAGCCCAAAACTATAAAAGTGCTAGAAGAAAATTTAGGCAATACTATCCAGGACATAGGCACAGACAAAGATTTCATGATGAAAACACCAAAAGCGATTGCAACAAAAGCAAAAATTGACAAATGGGATCTAATTAAACTAAAGAGCTTCTGCACAGCAAAAAAAATTATCATCAGGGTGAACAGACAACTTACAGAATGGGAGAAATTTTTGAAGTCTATCCATCTGACAAAGGTCTAACATCCAGCATCTATAAGAAACTTAAACAAATTTACAAGAAAAAAAACAACCACATTAAAAAATGGACAAAAGACATGAACAGGCACTTCTCAAAAGAAGACATACATGCGGCCAAGAAACAGATGAGAAAATGCTCAACATCAGTGATCATTGAGAAATGCAAATAAAACCACAATGAATACTATCTCACACCAGTCAGAATGGCAATTATGAAAAAGTCAAAGAACAACAGATGCTGATGAGGTTGCAGAGAAAAAGGAACGCTTTTACACTGTTGGTGGGACTGTGTGAATTAGTTCAACCTTTGTGGAAGACAGTGTGGCAATTCCTCAAAGACCTAGAGCCAGAAATACCATTTGACCCGGAAATGCCATTACCAGGTATATATGCAAAGGAATATAAATCATTCTACTGTAAAGATACATGCACGTGTATGTTCATTGCAACCTATTCACAGTAGCAAAGACATGGAATCAACCCAAATGCCCATCAATAACAGACTGAATAAAGAAAATGTGGTACGTATACTCCATGGAATACTATGCAATCATAAAAAAGAATGAGATTATGTCCTTTGCAGGGACATGAATGGAGGTGGAAACTATTGTCCCCAGCAAACTAACACAGGAACAGAAAACCAAGCATCACATGTTCTCACTTATAAGTGGGAACTGAATCATGAGAACACATGGACACATTGTGGGGTAAGCAACACACACTGGGGCCTGTTGGGGGTGGGGAGGGAGAGCATCAGAAAGAATAGCTAATGGACGCTGGGCTTAATACCTAGGTGATGGGATGATCTGTGCAGCAAATCACCATGGCACACGTTTACCTATGTTACAAACCTACACATCCTGCACATGTACCCCTGAACTTAAAATAAAATTTAAAGAAATGAAATATATATAGTATTATGCCTGGGGGTTTTCAATAATTCTATAAACTATTTTCTCAAGCTGGCAAAATTCTGGTGAGTAAGGAAGTTTTAACTTCTGAATTTTCTTGAGTTTCTGCTCCACCCCCACCCCATCCCCAAGGCTTGAAAGCTGTTGGAGATTGCACTATTGGTGTATAGATGTATCAGCCTGGGAAATTATCTGTAATTATCCTCTGCCTCATCTTTGATGAACTTAAAAGTGAAGTGAAGCAAGCCAAAAGGGATCTTTTTCACCTCCTAAAATTTGACATCTTGGGTTCTTGATTTACATAGTCTACTAACTAAGAATTAAAGATCTATAGGTAATCTTGTTCTGTTCTAAATGATCTTTATTAACATATCTAAATATGAGACAGTTATCCAGGCTCAAATACTATTCAACACGACTCGATTCCAAGGCATGGGTAGTTGAACAATCCTCTTTGGTTCTGATTCATCTACAGGAGAAAATGTGAGCTCCATGAAAATAGGAAGTATGTCTGTTTCTTTATCACTGAATGGTCAACTCCCAGCAACAATGGCCTGGTTTAGAAAATACACCCACTAAATATTTGTTGAATGAACACAAACACGATGAATAAATAACAAAAAAAAAAATCTAAGAGGTGCTGAGAAGGAAGGGGAGGACTTGGCTCAAAGGCAGTGATATGATAAGCAGGACATCCAGGAGCCCTGACGTTCTACTGGACCATTACCGAACAGATCCTCCGGACTCGTGAACAGGGCTATTTCAGAGCTGCCACTTCTATTCCTGCTCTTCCCCAGGCAGAACCTAGCAACACAGAACCAGAGGACTAGCTGGGTATCCTGCAAGCCTCCACCAGGCTCACAGTCCTCCACATACTGCATAATTGCAAACATTTATTGAACACTAATGACAAATTGAGCCCAACTCCAAACACAGAACTAGACCCAGTGCCTCTCCATAAAGCAAATCTCAAGAGCTATGAAAACGCCATAATAGTAATTTTCAACACTAATATATTGGGATAAATATGTACACGACCACAAAGGTTAAGGGCTCTGCTCCCAATTACTAAAGGGTGACAGTTTCCTTCACTTCTCATCATCTGTTTTATTGCCACTATATTGTCAGTGTTGTCACCATGGTGCCTAGCACATTTTTTATACAGTTCATACAGATCTTTATCGAGTGTGAGTGGTGTGTTCATTTCCCCTCTTAACGCCAGTCTCCCTCTGTGATTGTCTCTGACGGTTGAGATGGGATGGATGCTGTGTGGGATTAATGAGAAGCCACCGTACCCTCTGAAATCCTTTCATTTGTGGGCCCACTTGAACACTAATATGATCAAAAGATTTCAAAGAGGCCAGGACCACTAAAGCAAGAGTCGATCCAAGGAGCCCATCTAAGAAAGAAGAGCTTTTAAAAACGAATTTAAGTGCCTGTTCTCAAAATTTAAACAGAATGGTGAATCTTAAACAGCCTCATATCAAACTCAGTGTTTATTAACCAAAGACTAAAGATAAAAGGATTAAAAGAGAAATTTTACCATCCAGGTTCCCTAATTTTTTTCACACAGCTCAAAGACTGTTTTGCTAGCAGTACTCTGACGATGGAGCTACATGTCACACTCAAAAGGCAGCACAGTGATTTCAAATTGATAAATTGCATGCATGTATTGGTATCTGAATGCATCAAATCACTAAAGCAGGCACTTTTCATGCAAGCTCATGAACGGGCTTTAGTGTAAAACTTCCAGCAATCAGTACTACCTATAAAACAAAAATATCAGGGACATAAGCTTTTGTCCTTCAAAGAAATTAAAAAATTTTATGAAATAGCCCATGTCTTATTTATTATTTATTTCTTGACTTATTGCCACCTGATAGCTGCTCTCTATCTTCCAGGTTTTTGCACTTAACATTTTGAGAAAAGCCCACTTTATATTTCAGAGTGATTTGACTCTGACTGGAGACCACGAATTTTTTTTTTTTTCTTTTTGGCGGGGGGTGGGGTGAAGCATTGTTGGTTTGAAGGTAGGGGAAGCGGTATTTTTATTTTATTTATTTATTTATTTATTATTTTTGAGACACAGTCTCACTCTGTCGCCCAGGCTAGAGTGCAGTGGTGCGGTCTCAGCTCACTACAACCTCTGCCTCCTGGGTTCATGTGATTGTCCTGTCTCAGCTTCCCAAGTAGCTGGGATTACATGTGCCCACCACCACATTCAGCTAATTTTTGTATTTTTAGTAGAGATGGAGTTTCATCATGTTGGCCGGGCTGGTCCCGAACTCCTGATCTCAGGCGATCTGCCTGCCTCAACCTCCCGAAGTGCTGGGATTACAGGTGTAAGCCACCATGCCCGGCCAAGGAAGCTGTTATGTTTAAGTCTGCAGTGGTTTTCTGCTTCTTCGGTGAAGAAGACTGAAATTATACTTTGGAGACAAACTGCTATCATTTGAAAAAAAAAAAAATCCTTTGAATAAACTTTGTGGTTGTGTGAAAAATCTTGGATCAAGCAGAGATCTTATTCTAGAATAGAGGTTGTTACAGATCTGCTGGCTGGTCATTGTGATGAGTATCTTTGGAAGAGGGAGCATAGTTTAATGGTTATACCCTCAGACGGTGGGGATATACTGCCCAAGTTCAAATCCTAGCTTCTTCCATTTACTAGCTTTGTGATTTTGTTACAATTTACTAATCCCTTTGTGCACTGGTTTTCTCATCTGCAAAACTGGAGAACAGCCTTTTTCATAGGACTACCTGAGGACTATATGAGTTGATACATAAGAAATGCAGAAGAGAATCTACAAAGTAGCGATTTCTTGGCCGGGCGCGGTGGCTCACGCTTGTAATCCCAGCACTTTGGGAGGCCGAGGCGGGCGGATCACGAGGTCAGGAGATCGAGACCACGGTGAAACCCCGTCTCTACTAAAAATACAAAAAATTAGCCGGGCGTAGTGGCGGGCGCCTGTAGTCCCAGCTACTCGGAGAGGCTGAGGCAGGAGAATGGCGTGAACCCGGGAGGCGGAGCTTGCAGTGAGCCGAGATCGCGCCACTGCACTCCAGCCTGGGCGACAGAGCGAGACTCCGTCTCAAAAAAAAAAAAAAAAAAAAAAAAAAAAAAAAAAGTAGCGATTTCTATATATGTACTAGTTTGTTATTCCCTGTTGGCCAAATTTCATCTCACAGATTATTTCCTTATAGAAAAGAAGGAGAAACAAAGTGAGCTTGTTTCTGTAAGGGAAGACACAGTGGCAACAGTCAGCAGTTCAGGCTTAAGGACAGAGTCATAGGTAATAGCCTGTGGATGAGGCTTCATTCAAACAGCTACCATGTTTGAGATGCATTTAGATTTTTTCAATTATGATCACTGATTAGTCTCAAATATTCAGCAAAATCTTTTTAATTTTGCAGCCTTATCTCACCCATCCTTGCGAGAGGTAAGATCTTTTGAAGAAGGAAGGAAAGCCCCAGAGCCAGACCACGGGCAGAGTGGGTAAGGAACAACCAGAAAGATCTGAGGAGTAGAGGCAGATGCCCTGGGGATTTCCAGGGAGCAGTGGATTAAAGATCATAGTAAAAGGCTTGATTTCTTGCAAATAAGCAGCATGGGGACTTGCACCCTGTGCATCTGGGCATAACGTGAAAGCATAGTCTTATCCTGTGGTCATGTGTAGATATTTACCTTTTAGGCTACCTGTTCCCATTTCTGACGTTTGAGAGATTTCTATGTGCCTTCCCTATTCCTAAAAGTTAGTGAGCTCTCTACCCCTGAACTCTAAATGCCAAACTAGGTGTGACTTTAGCCAGTATAACCACCCTTATCTTTAACTCTTAATCTGATAACACAAAGAAGCAAGACAGGAAAGATTCATTCTGGGAGAGGCAGCAACCACATACAGTACCCTGGGAACACGGGCTGTGGTGCTGCTGGCAACAGAGTCTTCAGCAACCTGTTTCAGGGTTTGATTCTGGCTGTGGTCCCATGTGCCCAGCCCCCCTGCGTTCCTGCCTTTTCTCCAGCCTGGCCCTTTAGACTCACTGTCCTTTTTGCGTCCTACCCAGTGTCCTTCAAAACAAAATCTTCTTATTAATGGGAGAAAATATTTGCAAATGGCACATCTGACAAGGGGCTAATATACAAAACAGACATGGAACTCAAAAAACTCAAGAGCACAAAAACAACCCAATTTAAAAATGGACAAAGGGGCTGGGTGCAGTGACTCTCATCTATAATCCCAGCCCTTTGGGAGGCCAAGGCAGGAAGGTCACTTGAGCCAGGAATTCAAGACCAGCCTAGGCAACATGACGAAACCCTGTCTCTACAAAAAAATATAAAAAATTAGCCGGGCGTGGTGGCACGTGCATGTAGTCCCAGCTACTGGGGAGGCTGAGGTGGGAGGATCATCTACACCCAGGAGGTAGTGGCTGCAGTGAGCTGTGATCATGCCACTGCACTCCAGCCTGGGTGACAGAGTGAGATCTTGTCTCAAAGAAAAAAACAAATTAATTAATTAAAAATAAAAATAAATTAAAATGAGCAAAGGGAGGAGGCTAGCAAGATGGCCAAATAGGAACAGCTGCAGTCTGCAGCTCCCAGCGAGACCAAGACAGAAGGCAGGTGATTTCTGCCTTTCCAACTGAGGTACCCGGCTCATCTCATTGGGACTGGTTAGGCAGTAGGTGCAGCCCATGGAAGGCAAGCCAAAGCAGGGTGGGGTGTTGCCTCACCTGAGAAATGCAAGGGGGTTGGGGAACTCTCTCCCCTAGCTAAGTGAAGCCATGAAAGACTGTGCCGTGAGGAAAGGTGCACTCCAGCCCAGATACTATGCTTTTCCCACAGTCTCTGCAACTCGCAGACAAGGAGATTCCCTTGGGTGCCTACACCACCAGGGCCCTGGGTTTCCAGCAAAAAACTGGGCAGCTATTTGGACAGATGCCAAGCTAGCTGCAAGAGGTTTTGTTTTTTTTTTCATACCCCAGTGGCACCTGAAACACCAGTGAAACAGAACCGTTCATTCCCCTAAAAAGGGGCCTGAAGCCAGGTAGCCAAGTGGTCTTGCTCAGCGGATTCCACCTCCACGGAGCCCAGCAAGCTAAGATCCACTGGCTTGAAATTCTCACTGCCAGCACAGCAGTCTGAAGTCGACCTGGGATGCTAGAGCTTGCTGGGGGGAGGGGCATCTGCCATTACTGAGGCTTGAGTAGACAGTTTTCCCCTCACAGTGTGAATAAGCCACCAGGAAGTTCAAACTGGGTGTGGAACCCACCACAGCGTGGCAAAGCTGCTGGAGCCAGACTGCCTCTCTAGATTCCTCCTCACTAGGCAGGGCATCTCTGAAAGAAAGGCAGTAGCCCCAGTCAGGGGCTTATAGATAAGACTCCCATCTCCCTGGAACAGAGCACCTGGGGGAAGGGGCAGCTGTGGGTGCAGTTTCAACACCAACAAAAAAGACCCCCATGCAAAAACCCCATCCAAAGGTCAACAACATCAAAGACCAAAGGTAGATAAATCCACGAAGATAAGGAAAAGGTTGAAAATTCCAAAAACCAGAATGCCTCTTCTCCAAAGGACCACAACTCCTTGCCAGCATGGGAACAAAACCGGACAGAGAATGAGTTTAATGAATTGACAGAAGTAGGCTTCAGAAGGTGGGTAATAACAAACTCCTCCGAGCTAAAGGAGCACGTTCTAACCCAATGCAAGGAAGCTAAGAACCTTGAAAAAAGGTCACAGGAATTGCTAACTAGAATAACCAGTTTAGGGAAGAACATAAATTACCTGATGGAGCTGAAAATCACAGCCCAAGAACTTCATGAAGCATACATAAGTATCAATAGCCAAATCGATCAAGCAGAAGAAAGGATATCAGAGATTGAAGATCAACTTAATGAAATGAAGCATGAAGACAAGATTAGAGAAAAAACAATGAAAAGGAACAAAGCCTCCAAGAAATATGGCACTATGTGAAAAGACCAAACCTACGCTTGATTGGTGTACCTGAAAGTGACAGGAAGAATGGTACCAAGTTGGAAAACACTCTTCAGGATATTATCCAGGAGAACTTTCCCAACCTAGCAAGACAGGCCAACATTCAAATTCAGGAAATAAAGAGAACATCACAAAGATACTCCTCAATAAGAACAACCACAAGACACACAATTGTCAGACTGACCAAGGCTGAAATGAAGGAAAAAATGTTAAGGGCAGCCAGAGAGAAAGGTCAGGTTACCCACAAAGGGAAGACCAGACTAACAGCCGATCTCTCTGCAGAAACCATACAAGAAAGAAGAGAGTGGGAGCTAATAGTCAATATTCTTAAAGAAAAGAATTTTCAACCCAGAATTTCATATCCACCCAAACTAAGCTTCAAAAGTGAAGGAGAAATAAAATCCTTCACAGACAAGCAAATGCTGAGGGATTTTGTCACCACCAGGCCTGCCTTACAAAAGCTCCTGATGGAAGCACTAAATATGGAAAGGAAAAACCAGTACCAGCCACTGCAAAAACATACCAAAATGTAAAGACCATCGACACTATGAAGAAACTGCATCAACTAATGGGCAAAATAACCAGCTAGCATCATAATGACAGGATCAAATTCACACATAACATTATTAACCTTAAATGTAAATGGGCTAAACGCCCCAATTAAAAGACAAAGAATGTCACATCAGATAAAGAGTCAAGACCCATTGGTGTGCTGTATTCAGGAGACCCATCTCACGTGCAGAGACACACACAGGCTCAATAAAGGAATGGAGGGATATTTACCAAGCAAATCAAAAGCAAAAAAAAGGCAGGGGTTGCAATCCTAGTCTCTGATAAAACAGACTTTAAAGCAACAAAGATCAAAAAAGACAAAGAAGGGCATTACATAATGGTAAAGGGATCAATGCAACAAGAAGAGCTAACTATCCTAAATATATATGCACCCAATACAGGAGTGCCCAGATTCATAAAGCAAGTTCTTAGAGACCTACAAAGAGTCTTAAACTCCCACACAATAATTGTGGGAGACTTTAACACCCCACTGTCAATATTAGACAGATCAATGAGACAGAAAATTAACAAGGATATTCAGGACTTGAACTGAGCTCTGGATCAAGTGCACCTAATAGACATCTGCAGAACTCTCCACCCCAAATCAACAGAATATACATTCTTCTCAGCACCACATATCACTTATTCTAAAATCGACCACATAACTGGAAGTAAAACACTCCTCAGCAAATGCAAAAGAATGGAAATCATACAAAATAGTCTCTCAGACCACAGTGCAATCAAATTAGAACTCAGGATTAAGAAACTCACTCAAAACTGCACAACTACATGGAAACTGAACAATTTGCTCCGAATGACTACTGGTTAAATAACGAAGTTAAGGCAGAAATAAATAAGTTCTTTGAAACCAATGAGAACAAAGACACAATGTATCAGAATCTCTGGGACACATTTAAAGCAGTGTTCAGAGGGAAATAGCACTAAATGCCCACAAGAGAAAGTGAGAAAGATCTAAAACCGACACCCTAACATCACAATTAAAAGAACTAGAGAGGCAAGAGCAAACAAATTCAAAAGCTAGCAGAAGACAAGAAATAACCAAGATCAGAGCAGAACTGAAAGTGAGAGACACAAAAAAAACCTTTGAAAAAAAATCAATGAATCCAGGAGCTGGTTTTTTGAAAAGATTAACAAAATAGACAGACCGCTAGCCAGACTAATAAAGAAGAAAAGAGAGAAGAATCAAATAGACACAATAAAAAATGATAAAGGGGATATCACCACTGATCCCACAGAAATACAAACTACCATCAGAGAATACTATAAACATCTCTATGTACATAAACTAGAAAACCTAGAAGAAATGGATAAATTCCTGGACACATAGAGTCTTCCAAGACTAAACCAGGAGAAGTCGAATCCCTGAATAGGCCAATAGCAAGTTCTGAAATTGAGGCAGTAATTAAAAGCCTACCATCCAAAAAAAGCCCAGCTCCAGACGGATTCGCAGCCGAATTTACCAGAGGTACAAAGAGGAGTTGGTACCATTTCCTTCTGAAGCTATTCCAAAAAATAGAAAAAGAGGGACTCCTCCCTAACTCATTTTATGAGACCAGCATCATCCTGACACCAAAACCTGGCACAGATACAACAACAACAACAAAAAAAAAAAAAAAAACAAGAAAGAAAATTTCAGGCTAATATCCCTGATGAACATCAACGGAAAAATCCTCAGTAAAATACTGGCAAAAGGAATCCAGCAGCACATTAAAAAGCTTATCCACCACGATCAAGTCAGCTTCATCCCTGGGATGCAAGGCTGGTTCAAATATGCAGATCAATAAACATAATCCATCACATAAACAGAACCAATGACAAAAACCACATGATTATCTCAACAGATGCAGAAAAGGCCTTCAACAAAATCCAACAGCCCTTCATGCTAAAAACTCTCAATAAACTAGGTATTGATGGAACATATCTCAAAATAATAAGGGTTATTTATGACAGACCCACAGCCAATATCATACTGAATGGGCAAAAACTGGAAGCATTCGCTTTGAAAACCAACACAAGACAAGGATGCCCTCTCTCACCACTCCTATTCAACATAGTATTGGAAGATCTGGCCAGGGCAATCAGGCAAAAGAAAGAAATAAAGTGTATTCAAATAGGAAAAGAGGAAGTCAAATTGTCCCTGTTTGCAGATGACATGATTGTATATTTAGAAAACCCCATCATCTCAGCCCAAAAACTCCTTAAGCTGATATGCAACTTCAGCAAAGTCTCAGGATACAAAATCAATGTGCAAAAATCACAAACATACCTATACACCAATAATAAACAAATGGAGAGCCAAATCATGAGTGAACTCCCATTCACAATTGCTACAAAGAGAACAAAATACCTAGGAATACAACTTACAAGGAATGTGAAGGACCTCTACAAGGAGAACTACAAATCACTTCTCAAAAAAATAAGAGAGGACACAAACACACATTCCATGCTCATGGATAGAAAGAATCAATATCATGAAAATGGCTATACTGCCCAAAGTAATTTATAGATTCAATGCTATTCCCATCAAGCTACTCTTGACTTTCTTCACAGAATCAGAAGAAAAACTACTTTAAATTTCATATGGAATGAAAAAAAGAGCTCATATGGCCAAGACAATCCTAAGAAAATAGAACAAAGCTGGAGGCATCACACTACCTGACTTCAAACTATACTACAAGGCTGCAGTAACCAAAACAGCATGGTACTAGTACCAAAACAGATACACAGACTGATGGAACAGAACAGAGGCCTCAGAAATAAAGCCACACATCTAAAACCATCTGATCTTTGACAAACCTGACAAAAACAAGCAATGGGGAAAGTATTCCCTATTTAATAAATGGTGTTAAGAAAATTGGCTAGCCATATACAGAAAATGGAAACTGCACCCCTTCCTTACAACTTATACAAAAATTAACTAAAGATGGATTAAAGACTTAAACGTAAGACCTAAAACCATAAAAACCCTAGAAGAAAAACCTAGGCAATACCATTCAGGACATAGGCATGGGCAAAGACTTCATGACTACAACACCAAAAGCAATGGCAACAAAAGCCAAAATTGACAAATGGGATTTAATTAAACTAAAAAGCTTCTGCACAGCAAAAGAAACTACCATCACAATGAACAGGCAACCTATAGAAAGGGAGAAAATTTTTGCAATCTATCCATCTGACAAAGGGCTAATATCCAGAATCTACAAGGAAGTTAAACAAATTTAAACACAGAAAAAAAAAACCCCATCAAAAAGTAGGCAAAATATATGAACAGACATTTTTCAAAAGAAGACATTTGTGTGGCCAACAAACATATGAAAAAAAGCTCATCATCACTGGTCATTAGAGAAATGCAAATCAAAACCACAATGAGATACCATCTCACACCAGTTAGAATGGCGATCATTAAAAAGTCAGGAAACAACAGATGCTGGAGAGGATGTGGAGAAATAGGAATTCCTTTACACTGTTGGTGGGAGTGTAAATTAGTTCAACCATTGTGGAAGACAGTGTGGTGATTCCTCAAGGATCTAGAACTAGAAATACCATTTGACTCAGCAATCCCATTACTGGATATATACCCAAAGTAATATAAATCATTCTACTACAAAGACACATGCACATGTATGTTTATTGCAGCACTATTCACAATAGTAAAGATTTGGAACCAACCCAAATGCCCATCAATGATAGACTGGATACAGAAAATGTGGCACATATACACCATGGAATACTATGCAGCCATAAAAAAGAATGAGTTCATGTCCTTTACAGGGACATGTATGAAGCCAGAAACCATCATTCTCGGCAAACTAACACAGAGACAGAAAACCAATCACTGCATGTTCTCACTCACAAGTGGGAGTTGAACAATGAGAACATATGGGCACAAGGAGGGGAACATCACACACTGGGGCCTGTTGGGGGGGTGGGAGGAAAGGGGAGGGATAGCATTAGGAGAAATGCCTAATGTAGATGACAGGTTGACGGGTGCAGCAAACCACCATAGTACATATATACCTATGTAACAAACCTGCACATTCTGCACATGTATCCCAGAATGTAAAGTATAATAATAATTTAAAAACAGGCAAAGGAAGACCACCCACAGGAGAACCTCCCTGGATTCCACTTCTGCCAAGCAAGTGGATGGGGCGGGACATGCAGAGCATCCAGCACACCAGCCTGAGAGGCCGAGAGGCCGAGAGACCGAGAGACCGAGAGACCAAGAGGGTGGGCTTCTCACCCTGTCCACCCATGTCCCCACATCAGGAGGCTCTGTGTCCATGCCCACCACGGCCCTCTCCTCTTTTATCCTCTTTTTCTCCAAAACACTTGTCACCATTTAATATATTACACGCTTTATGTATATTTAGGTTAGTATCCTTCTTCATATACTAAAAGGCAGGCACCATGAGAGCAGGAACTTTGTCTCATTCAGTCCTAAATCTCCAGCACCTGGAAAGGTATCTGCAATTGGTCTGCTCTCAATAAATACGTGTTGCTTAAAGAAGTGAAAAAAAAAAAATAGGCCAAGGACCTGAATAGATATTTCTCAAAAGAAGACATACAGGTGGCCAAGAGGTATATTAAAAAGTATATAAAAAAGCTCATCATCTCTAATTATGTAAATTTAAACCACTGTGAGATATCACCTCACACCTGATAGAATGGCTGTTACCAAAAAGATGAGAGAGAAGTGTTGGCAAGGATGTGGAGAAAAGAGAACTCTTACACACTGTTGGTGAGAGTGTAAATTAATACAGCCACTACATACAGCCACTTGAGGAAAACAGTGTGGCAATGTTGCAAGAAGTTAAATATCTACCATATCATCCAGCAACCCTACTACCAAGTATAAAGTCACAAGAAAGGCAACCAGTATGTTGAAGGAAGATCTGTGCTCCCACATTCATTGCAGCATTAGTCACAATAGCCAGAACATGGATGGATGAAAACATAAAGAAAATGTGGTATATATACACAGTGGAATACTATGCAGCTTTAAAAATAAGGAAGTCCTGTCATTTGCAACAAAATGGATGAAACTGGAGGATATTATGCTAAGTGAAATAAGCTGTGCACAGAAAGACACTGCTCTCAGTTATATGTAGAATCTAAAAAAGTCAGACTCCTAGAAGGAGAGAGTAAAATGGTGATTACAAGGCTCCTGGGGAGTGGGGTACTGGAGAGATGTTGGTCAACGGATACAAAATTTCAGTTAGGTGAGAGAAATAAGTTCAAGAGATTATTGTACAACGCGGTCACTATAGTTAATAGCAACGTACTATATATTTGAAAGTGCTAAGAGAATAGATTTTAAGTGTTCTCACTACACACAAAAAAAATGGTATGTGAGGTAATGCATATGTTACTTAGCTTGATTTAGACATTCCACAATGTATACATATATCAAAACATCATGTTGTACACCATAAATACATACAATTCTTGTCAGTTAAAAATAACTATTTTGGCTGGGCACAGTGGCTCATGTTTGTAATCCCAGCACTTTGGGAGCCCAAGGTGGGCAGATCACTTGAGCCCAGGGAACACCAGCCTGGGAACATGGTGAAACGCCATCTCTACAAAATACAAAAATCAGCTGGACGTTGTGGAGCAAGCCTGTAGTCCCAGCTACTCGGGAGACTGAGTCAAAAAGATCAGTTAAGCCTGGGAGGTTGAGTCTGCAGTGAGCTGAGATCAAACCACCGCACCCCAGCCTGACTGACAGAGTGATGCCTTGTCTCGAAAAAAAAAGTGTTATTTTAATGTCCTTATCTACTTAAGTTAACATGAGTTGATTTTTATTGTTTACAACCACAAATCTTATACTTAAAACATGATCTTCCTCATAAACAGAAAAATAAAATACCAATAATGGAATATTTTGAAAAGGGACAATTTAATTTGATACAATACTACAGCCTTACAAAATTAACCATAGAATTCTCCCACCAATTGAATTGTCAGGTCATAAATATTTCTCCAGTCTGAAAAATGTTTATCTTTCACCTGCCGTTAGTAGGGTCATTGTGACGACAACTCTGATCAGAAAGTCATAATCCAAGAGAAATGTTGCAAAATTCATCAAATCTGCAAATATGTACAAATTCTTATTAGCCTGGTCACCAGCTGACTAGCCACATCCAGCCAAATGATGTTCTATGAGCCCCAGGACCCAGGGATGGGACAGCCCTCCTGCCACTACTGTGCCTTCCAGCCATCCAGCTCAGTGTAGAAATGGTTGCCCTATCATTTCTGGTCTATGCCAAAATGTTGCTGCCGTGAAATTTAAAAAAAAAAAAGTGATATAAAGCTAACTTTATTCTGTTTAAAGAATTGGCCTTTGTTAAAATAATCATGTCTTACACTAACTTTTAACTCCGAAAATGTTCCAATTCTTTATGAAATAATGATGAATGAAGATGGTAATTTGAACAAAATTTTAATATCATTACTTGGCAAAGTACAAAGTTGGAAACCATATGTTTGTGTTTTTTATTAGTTCAAGAAATCCAGAAGGCTTGGAGCCATTGATTCAGGGAGCACTCTGGCTGCTCCATTTTCTGCAATTATTCAAACACCACTGATTTCTCCAATGACCAGCACACTCAAGGAGGGAAAGTTTTATTAAATCAAGTCACTTTCTTAGAATAAGGCAAAGATGACAATTAGATGCACTGGCCGCAGAGAATCAGAGATCTCAAAAGGAGTGGGGAAGGGGTTAACAATGAACACAAATGGACTCTAGTTCTTCTTCAGAGAAATCACTGCAGAGCACAGTCTCTGCCCAGTAGCATACTCTATAATTAGGATTCTTAAAAAAAAACACGTATCTTCATTTCCAACAATTTTTAAAAATTTCTCTTCACTGGCAGACACACCCAAGGAAGAAGCATCCAGTTCAGGTTCTGTATTAGTCTGTTTTCACACTGCTATAAAGAATACTACCTAAGACTGGGTAATTTATAAAGGAAAGAGGTTTAATTGACTTACAGTTACGCATTGCTGGGGAAGCCTCAGGAAACTTAACAATCACGGCAGAAGGGGAAGCAGACACCTTCTTCACAAGGCAGCAGGAGAAAGTGAGTAAATGAAGGAGAAACTGCCAAACAGTTTTAAAACCAACAGCCCTCGTGAGAACTCCCTCACTATCACGAGAACAGCATGGGGGAACCACCCCCATGATCCAATCACCTCCCACCCTCAACAAGTGGGAATTACAATTCAAGATGAGATTTGGATGGGGGCACAGAGTCAAACCATACCATATTCCTCTTAGCTCTACCGCCAATGCACCTAAGTGGCTACACGTGATGGAACTAAGCTCATCTCATCAAGACTTCCTTCCTGCAGATGCTAACCAGGTCCTGTTGCCTTCTTATCATCCCAACAAATGCCTGCTGCCTTCAAGATGTTTAAGGCATTGTTCTTGTCCTCACGAATACAAGTACATATGTAAAAATTTTCCTTTGCCTGATTTTTTCACATATTCACTCAGCATTAATTGAGCACCTACTATGTGTCAGGCACTGTGGTGAAGGATGCATGAAAGATGCAAAGACTCTGCCCACCAGGGCTAAGATACTTTAAAGGCTAATTTGATCTCCTTTAGCTGGTCTACTTAGAATCCTACTAATGTGTTGTCAGTTTTAATAATTAAAAAATGCAAATAATTATCATTTGTCACTTCTTGAGAAAATATCAGAAACTATTCACTATACATCCTAAATACACTGGCCAAAGTTTGAAGACCCTAGAGAAACTTGTAGAAATGGTAAGTGGAAATATTATTTAAACTGTCAGTCTAGGGACATCGCCTTTTTCCAACTTCAAATAGTAATCATGGGAGAAGTCTGAAGAGAGAGTTGGCAAAGGTGCAGAACTTGTGGAAGTGAAAGTATGGTTGGATCATTAGGATTTGCGATTGTCATCAGGGGAGCAGAAAAGAAAGGGAGGAGCAATGGTCAGAGAAAGGAATGGAAACACGAAGTATGTTTGCTCTTCTGTAAACCCTGAATTTGAACCACGGAGAGAAAGGAGACATACTCTGTCATGCCCCAGAGGATAGAATTAGAACAAACAAGAACAAACGTGGGTGCTTTGTTTAAACAATTACCAAAGGAGTGCCTTCGGAAGCACTGCCTCTGATAAGCGATGAGCCTCCCGTTCCTGGCATCATTAAGCTGAGGCTAAATGAAGCCCAGCAGTGATGCTGCCAAAGGGACTCCTCTGGGTGAGAAGGTAGACAGCATGATCTATGCTTCGGTGATAAAAACACTAGAAGGGATAAAAACACTGAAGAGTTAAACCAACTAATTTTGCACATACAACAACCTCAGTACGGAGTTTTTCGCAGTTAGGAATAAAGAGCTGGCTTTTGATATATCATCACCAAACAGTGAATCTCTCCAAGGGCTCTGCCTAACAGAGCATTTCTATCCAAAGGGAGTGCAGGCCTGGGACCATTTATTACAATGTCATCTCTTTTATGAAACAAATATTCTTCAATATTCTTTTAATCACAAGAGACCTTCTTAGCACGAACACTTCAGTTATGAGCATGTTCACCAGAGCCAGCCAGAGGCCTGAGCAAGAAATTTAATTTTGCTCACCAGTTGCTCTATTCATTATTCCCCCCTTCACGTCATTTAAGCTCCTTACCAAATTAGAAGACATTCTGTAACAGGGTAGTTTCTACATGGCTGCATCTGACAGTTACAATGAATAAAAACAAGCTTTTTCAAAGGCCTACTATGTCCCAAGGAGCTCAGCATGGCCTCAGGGAAAATTAAATAAAGGGTAAAGCCAACATACACTCCCCGGGTTGTAGAATGAGGCATGATGTGCCATTAGGTAAAAGGTACATAGAAAGGATCAAGCAAAACTTTCAGTGCATTAGCCTGCCCGTTACTCTGTGTAGCTTCTCATTTTACAAATGGCACTCTATTGTCTTATAAAATTCTCAGAACAAACCTATGGGTTGTCAAGGCAGGGGTTTTGTTTGTTTGTTTGTTTGTTTTTGTTGTTGTTCTGTTTTGTTTGAGATGGAGTTTTGCTCTTATCGCCCAGGCAGAAGTGCAGTGGTGCAATCTCAGCTCACTGCAACTTCCGCCTCCAGGTTCAAGCAATTCTCCCTGCCTCAGCCTCCCGAGCAGCTGGGATTACAGGTGCGCATCATGACGCCCGGCTAATTTTTTGTATTTTTAGTAGAGACAGGCTTTCACCATGTTGGGCAGGTTGGTCTCAAACTCCTGACCTCAGGTGATCCACCCACCTCAACCTCCCAAAGTGCTGGGATTACAGGCATGAGCCACTGCACCCAGCCAAGGGAGGTATTATTATCTCCATTCTGAGTAAGACACTCAGAGGCTGGTGAACCTAAGATCACAGAACTAGTAACACTTCAAACCCAGTTTATGGGTTTTCCTACTAATCTTAAGTAATGAACCAGATTTGCATTTCTTTAAAAACCAGAATTTATGCATCTGAATGATTATTAAATCTCCTTCCCAGTGGTCACAGGTTGATACTTTGCATTTAACACACACAGTTGTGGTACATGTACCACTGCCCCAATGACAACTATGTGTGCTGAATGAGCAAACTTGCATTTGTGGAAGCCAGTCACTCTTCCAAATCCACAGGATGGTCTTTGAATTTTTTCGGTGGTTGCAAACTTTTGTCCTCAATAGTGGAGATCTCTATTTGTAGCTGGGCAATTTTTCTGTTCCATTTGCTTTAAGTCGCAGATTTGTTTCATTCAGCAAAATAAGATTAAGCACTTTTTATCTTAGGTGATGTCAGCTGGGCTCTCTCTCCTACGCACAGCCACGCATCAGCCTCCAGGTCAGTGGGAAACTGCCTCTCTCACATCACTGGGATCTCAGCCGAGACAGCTCATCTCTGCTCCATGGGGTCTCTCATCATCCAGGAGGCTTGCCTGGGCTTCTTCAAATGGCAGTCTCAGAATCCAAAGAGCAGCAAGAGAGGATAAGCCCTACAGCACAAACACTGCAAATCTCTGATTGTATTGTTGTTTTCCAAGCAGCCAAAGCAAGTCAAGCCCAAGCCCAGAATCAGTTCAGAGGGCGACCAGCCAAGCAGACAGACCCAGGGACATGTGGACAAACTGGCATCCACAAGTGCAAAAATCAGTTATCCTGGGGATTCAAGGATGAACACACTGACAATGTCCCTGCCCTCATGAAGCTTATTTCCTCATATCCTCCATCAGCCCTTGGTATTTTTTTGCCAAGCAGATAAACCAGTATTCCTGTGTGATTCTAATTTGTCTGATTAATGGTGAGGACAAACATTTCTTTATAGACTTAATAGCCTTCTATGAATTGCTTTTTTGTGAGTCTTGCATATTTTTCTATTGGATTTCCTGTGTTTTTCTTACTGATTGTATGAGTTGCTTGTGTATTGGGTAACAAGCTCATTTATTCATAGATAAAGGAAGCTTTGTAATGGCCAAAAAACCCTTTAGCCTGTTAAAGCAGAATTGTCACCATTGTATATTATTTTATTCTGAATGGGTCATACATATGTATAAAACATATATGTAAAATGTAAATAATAGTTGTAAAGACTCAGGTGCCACTGCTCCAGTGGCCTCAGAACCATTTATTATTCATCTCTGACTAGAGATGTCACCTTTAGCATACACTATGGACATCTGTATACTTGGATCTATTTCTGGACTTTCTATTTTATTTTCCATTCTTGAGTGTTTTTATCAAGAACGGATGTTGAATTTTGTCAAATGCCTTTTCAGCTTAGATGGAGATGGTCATATGATTTTTCTCCTCCTATTGAACTACTCTTTGCCTGCCTAGAATAAAGTCCCTTTGATCATGTTATCTCATTATTTTAATGTGCTGTGGAACTCTTCTAGCTGATATTTAACTTAGGATTTTGCCTCAACATCTGTGAATGAAGTTGATCCAAAGTTTTGTTTTTGTTAATTATTTGCCAGAATTTGTGATACTTGTGATAGTTGCTTTTCTATGATCTGGAACAGTTTAAATAGCAGTGGAATTACCTGCATTTTAAGAGCAAGGTAGACTTCCCTGGATGTTCTTCCAAGGGAGAGCTCTTTGATAACTTTCTGTTTTCCATAAAAACTGGTCATTTAATAGTTTCAACCTTTTCTGGGGTTATAATAAGTAAATTACATTTTCCTATAAATTTGTCTTTTTTTATTATTTTCCAATTTGTTTGCAGAGAATTTGGCAAAGTATTCTCTTGCCTTTTAATTTACTTTGTTTTTGTGCTTATTTGCCCCTTGTTTCTCCTTTTTATATGAGCACTTTCTCACTTTCTTCTTTGTTCCATTAGCTTTCAGTTTATCTCAATTATTGTTTATATCAAAGGACAAGCTTTGATTTTATTAGTTGCTGTTTGTATTTTCTAGCTCACTAATTTAGTCAGGTATCTTTATGAATTTTTGTGCACTTTTCATTTATTTTGTTGTCTTTTACAAACTTCTTGAGTTCAATACTTAATTCGATTTTGTTTCATTCTGTTGTTTATGTAAGTATTTAAGGGTGTATCTCCTTTAAGTACTGCTTAGCTTATAGCTTCTATTACACAAAGTTTTCATTATAATTATTTTTGGATGTTCTACAATTTTGATTTATATTTTTTAGTTGAATCGAGAGTTGTTTAGAAAAGAATATCTTAATTTCTAAGAAGTAAAGACTTTCGTTGTTTGGGTTTTTTGTTATTGTTAATTTTCCTATATTGTCATCAAAGAACATTGTTGTATAATCTTTGTTTGTTTATCGTGAATGAGCATTTGAAAATAAAATATGGGGCTGGTCACGGTGGCTCATGCCTGTAATGCCAGCACTTTGGGAAGCCGAAGTGGGCAGATAACTTGAGCCCAGGAGTTTGAGACCAGCCTGTTTCAACCTTGCAACATAGCAAAACACTGTCTCTACAAAAAACACAAAAATTAGCCAGACTGGGTGGTGCACACCTGTTACTCCCAAGTAACTTCCAGTTACTTGGGAGGCTGAAGTAGGAGTCACCTGAGCCCAGGGAGGTCGAGGTTGTGGTGAGCAGTGATCACACCACTGCACTCCAGCCTGGGTGACAGAGTGAGATCCTGTCTCAAAAAAGAAAAGAAGAAAAGAAGAGAAAATTTGTTCTCTATTTTCACGTTATAGAATTTTTCACAAATGTACATACAGATATGAAACACAAGAATGTTAATATTGATATTATATGTATATATTAATTAGGCCCACTTAATATTTTATTGAAGTCTCTTATGTTCTTACTTGCTGATTTTAATTTTCAAGTGTTTTTTGAATCCTTCATAGTGGTAGCAATAGAAGTAGTAGTGGTGTTGCTGATGATGGAGGCTGACATTTATTAAGTGCCTACTATGTGCCAGATAATGTGTTCTTTAGCTGTATTTTATCACTATCCCATTAACACAACCTTTGTCCAAGCTGCCATCTTTCACCTAAACTATTAAAATAGCCTCCTAATTTATCTGTCAACTTGGCTCTGCCCCACTTAAATCCACACTCTGTGCAGCATAGCCTCTAAGGTGAGCTTTGAAAACATCAAGCCATAATACTCAGGTATTATGTATATACGTATATACTCTACTGATTCAGATTCAGAGGGTAGGGCCCAGGAAACTTCATTCTTAAAAATGCCACAGACATTCATTATGCTGACTAAAGTTTTAGAATCACTAGCCTATAGAATGAAGACATAACATCTTTTAAATGCAGCATAGTGTTCCATTTTTTAATAATATAATATTACTGAGTAATTATAAATATATATTTATAATATAGCATATACAGAGTAAGCAATGAAAGTCCCCCCTTCACATTTCCCCAATTCTCATTCCTCTCCCTCGAGATAGCTAATATCACTATTTGATGAGCACCTATTCAGTCTCCTGTTTATTTATCATATATGTGTATCTGTATACACTTATAATATGTGTATATTAAAAGTAAATGAAGGTCTACCTCATTCTGTTTAACAGCTATATGATGTTCCATATAGATCTATGATAATTTAATGACTCTTCAATTAATATTTAGGTTGTTTCCAATTTTTCACGTATCGTAAATAATGCTGCAATAAACATCCTAGTGCACATGTCCACGTATTTCCTTACAATAGATTCATAGAAATTACATTACTCAGTTAAAGCACATGTGCATGTATCAGTTAGGAACCTTTGGGCTTCAAGTGATAGAAAACTCAATGCAGATCAGTGTAAGCAAAGGGGAAAATATTAGACTCGTTTGATCCAAACTCTGGGGAGGAACTTGCTTTAGAAAAGATTTGACCCAGTGGACCCCCATTTCTTCCCATCTTTTTCTTCTATCTTCCCTAATATTCACTTCCTTCTAAGGATAGTTCACTTCATTGATCCCAGTTAGCTGCCAACGTCTTCCAAGGCAACATGGTTCCCCACCTACATCCATCAAGAAAGGGGGAAAGCTTTGAGCCTGAATTCTAAGGAAAAGTCCTGAGATTCTCTCTGATTTGATTAGCTTAGGTCATATGGCCACCCCTGCACCATCAATCACTGTGGCCAGAGGGATGAAATATCCTGACATGCTTAAGTCATATGCCACTCATCTGAAGCTGTAGATGGGGCCAGCTTACCTAGAAGTGCTTTGATTCCCAAACAGAAATCACAGACAGTTGGTGTAGTTAGTTGTCCACAAGAGCGCATTATTTATTTGAATAGATCAACACCAAATTGCCTTCCAAAAATGCCACATTAATTTACACTACCACCAACCATGTATGAAAGTGGCTGTTTCTCAATATCCCCACCAAATTTTTCTATTCTTTATATTTTATTCATATTTACCTAATTTAGTGTTGAAGAGCATCTTTTTGTGACCATCTTTATATTGGCCTCTGGTATTTCTCCTGTAAATTGCCTTTTTATGACCTCTATCCATATTTCTGATTTTTAGTGATTTATATAAGCTCTGTATACATCCTACACAATAATCAGTCATCCATTAAATAGGCTACAAAGAGTTTTCTCAGCACATTACTCATCTTTTAACTTTATCATGCTTTTTATTGTGCAAAGATGATTTTTAATTTTTATGGGGTTTTATTTGTCGATCATTTCTTTTATGGTTTCTGGTACTTATGTCTTGTTTAAGAAGGCCTTTTTCACCTCCAATCTTATAAAAATGTGCTCCAATATAATCACCAAATACTTTTAAATTTCTTTTATGTTCAGCTGCTTAACTCACCTGAAGTTTATTTTTATGGGTGATATAAAGTAATAGTCTACTTTCCCTTTTTTATCTATCCATAACTAATTTTCCTAACACTATTAATTGTGTAGGTTATACTTTCCTCCATGGATTTGAAATATCACCTTTATTATAACCTAAATTTCTACTGATGATGCATGGATCTCTCCTGGTTTCTCTATTGCATTGATTTCCACTCCAGTCTACCACACTATTTTGATCACACCTCTAGCATACATTTTAATGTATATAGGACACGCCCAACCCCTAACGCTTTGGCACAGCCTATAAGAATCTCTAAAATATAAGCCTCATTTCTTTCTCCAGCCTCCTCCCACATCATCTAGTTCCTTGCCTTTAAGATTTTAGTAAAACCAAGTGTAGATCATTCCAAACAAACACAATTCTGGAACACAGCTTTGTTCCTTTTGTCTCCTCTTCCTAGAATGTCCTGCCCTTTTTCTTTATCTAGTGACTTTCCTCATCCTTTAAAACTCAGCTCAGTCAAAATTACTTGCTGGAAACCTTTTCTGAACCCCCAGGTAGGCTTGTCTGCCCTGCACTCCAATTATGCCATCTACTTCTACTAGACAGAGATGACCTCTTCATACATGTGTCTCTCCTGCCAGCTTTCCTGTGACAGAGACAATGTTTTGTTCATCTTTATACTTCCAGCACCTACTACAGTCCCTTGCATACAGGAAATGCTTGAAATATATTTGTTAAATCGAACTGTATTCTTCTCTTCATTTTCTTACCAGTTATATTCTATAAAGATGCACCATCAATTGTATAGATCATTCTCCTTTCCAATTCATCTCTAGCAGATAGTAATTTCAGAACAAGTGACAAGGTTCCTGTCCATCCCTCTCCCATCCCCCACCCCAAAAAGAGGAAGCTCTTTCAGGTTAAGTTTTTGACACTAATTTGTTGAGTGACCTTGAACAAGTCAATCATTCTATACCTCAGTTTCCTCATATGCAGAAGAAGGTTAATAATAGTACTTACCTCACAGAAGTAAAAGACTAATCAAATAAAATTTAAAAGAAAAAAAGTTAAGTCAATCAAGGATTAAAAGAATTAATACATAAAGCACCGAGAACAGGGCTTAACTCATGGCAAGCTCTTAACAAATGCTGGCTGCTACTCCTCTTCTTCTCAGTAAACCTCTCTCCTCTCTCTCCCCTCTCTCTCCTCTCTCTCTCCTCTCTCTCCTCTCTCCTCTCCTATGCGGTCTAGGCTTATGTTGGTTTCAGGCCTCTGAAGCCAGCTCCTTGAAGGCAGAAGGCATTCCCCACGGGATCCAGCCTTGCCTTATTAAGCTGCTGTATCACAAGTTCTGCCTGAGGTTTAGAGCCAAAACCACCAGAAGTTAAAAAATGTTCTACCTTATTTAATTCCTCTTTCCTTATGTCCTTGTACGACAATTCAGAGACAAGAAGCAAATACAGGGAGGACCCAGGTATTTATGAGTCAAGTGGCCCTCTATCAACAAATTCTCTTAGCTGCCATCTTCAATAATCATGCTGAAATCATTGAAAAGGAGAGAAAAAAAAACTTGCATTTAAAAACAACCTGATTTTATTCATTATTACTGGTAATAAGAAATATGACATGTCTCTGTAGCTATTCATTGTATTGTATTTTTATCCAATTTAAACTTCCCAATCATGCTTAATCAAGTCCCCTCACTCTACCAGACACTTTGCTTAAATCTGAATATATTCTTTTCTGAATTGCGAATTAATAAAAATTTAGATTAGTTATTCCTAATACTCTATTCCAAAAAAAAAATCTGTAATGAGAATAGTACTACCTTAAGATATGCAGTAAGCATCAGCTTAGGTATAGCTTAGAAGCACAGGTGAAAGTGCCCATCAAGGTGTCTGGTGCCAAACAGTTCCAAATAAGCCTCATACAGACCCATGTAGTGAGAAGGCATTGAGGACACAATGACAGACATGGCTTCTGCAAGTTTGGGAGTTGACATTACAGATGATGTGACAGGACATTTAAGCAAGTCATTACAATACATTATAATATATCCATATGGAATATAACAACTAGGATAGAACCTGGAATACTCAATACTATTGAATGAGTAGAATGCATTACAGAAAGTATATTAAATACAAGAAATGAAGGAAAGTACTGGGCAAAAAGCAAGTGACTCTGGAAGTAATAAGGAAGAATTAGAAAGTGATATCTGAGTAGTATTTTGAATGAGGAGCAAGAGGATACAGGAAAAAAAGAGCAAGATGGGGCATGTATATTTCAGTACAGCAAGCACATCCAAAAAGACAGGGAAGCTTTAAACAGTGTGCTGTGTACAGAGAATGACAAGTCTTTCAATAATGGTGAAGAATAGAGCGCAAGAGGTATGTGATGGAAGTTAAGCTACTGAGACAAGAAAAAGGAGAAAAAGGAGAAGGAGGAAAACAGCCAAGTGCTTTTTGGGTATTTTTCATACATTATCTCATAGAAATTTTGCAAACATCCTATCATATAATAAGTACTCTTCCTAATATTCCATTTTACAGATGAAAAACCTGAGGCACAGAAAGGTAAATTAAGTTGTTCAAGGAAAGAGAATTAGTAAATGGCATGCTTGTTTGGCCTCTGAAATGTCCATGTTTAGCAATGTATTTTTAAAGTTTGTTTTTATCTGTCTAGCATTTTTAACATTTTAGGTTTTATTATAATGATGATTTTTCAGAGTATCTCGTATTGCTTGATAAGGATTTATGGTTGCTATTTAAAGGGTAAATTGCAAAGGTGAAATTGGTTATTTTCTTTCTTATGAAGTATTAATTTTTCCTTCTCAACTAGGCCTTTCCCATCCATGAGAAACACATCATAATATCTTCCAACTTAAAATAAATTCCATTCACTGCCATACTGAATACTGTTGGTTTCTCTCCTATATCCTTTTTGTAGCAGGTTGGTGGACATCCCAAGATGTTCCTGTCTTCAGAGAATTGCCCTTGGCCAAATGGAAGCAGCCTGGGCCAATCATTTACATAATCCCAGCTGGGGACAGCTCACAACCCATAACTGACTGGCATGGGAGTGCCGAGGTCCAGCCCTTTGCTTCAAGGTAGGAACAACTTTATGGTACAATTCAAACTCCTGTGGGATCGAGCTAAGGCAGACTCCAGCTGAGAACACATCCCTGATTAGCAACATCCCCTCCCCTCTCCTGCTTCCTCTACTCCCTCATCCTAAGGCATTCCTCTATAAATCGCATTCACCCAAATCTCTATCTCAAGCTGTGATTTTTGAGAAATTCTACCTAACATTCCTTGTAACTACTACACTATTTCTCTGCTGCAGCAAAACTCCTCAAAATAGTCCTCTAAACTTGCTGTCTCAGATTCCTCTACTTTTGTTCTCTCTTGAACATACTCCAATAAAACATTCATGCCTACCACTCCACCAAAATAGCTCTTGGTCACAAATGACCTCCACGTGCCTAACCCTAAAATACTCATCTTATTCAGTCTATTGGGGGGTTGACATAACTGATTATTCCCTCCTTAGGACACTGTCTTCCTTTGATCCCAGGACACCACACTCTCTTAGTTCTTCCCCACTCCTCCTTTATCTCTTTCACCACTTCCTCCTCAGCTCTCTGATCTCTAAATTTGGTAGTTTCCTCAGGGCTTGAACCTTGAACCTCTTCTGCTTCTTCATCTGTACTCACTCCAGGGCCATAACTGACACTCCCAGATTTCTATCTCCAACCCTGGCTTCTCCCCAATCCCAGAATTATATATTCAACTGCCTAGTCAACATATGCATGTGGACTTCTATAGACGTCTCAAATTTACCAAGTCTAGCTGGGCGCGGTGGCTCATGCCTGTAATCCCAGAACTTTGGGAGGCCAAGGTGGGAGAATCACGAGGTCAGGAGTTCAAGGCCATCCTGGCAAACATGGTGAAACCCCATCTCTACTAAAAATACAAAAAAATTAGCTGGGTATAGTGGCAGGTGCCTGTAATCCCAGCTACTTGGGAGGCTGAGGCAGGAGAATTGCTTGAACCCAGGAGGCAGAGGTTGCAGTCAGCTGAGATTGAGCCACTGCACTCCAGCCCAGGTGACAGAGTGAGACTCCGTGTCAAAAAAAAAAAGTCTAAAGCCAAATTTACAATTCATGGCCCACACTCTGGCCCAAATATGCTTCCCTTCTACAACCCCACCTTCCCATCTCAGTAAATGTCAGTTCTACCTTTCCAGTTGCTCAAACCACAAACCTTGGAATCATTTAGGATTTTTTCTCTTTCTCTTATACTCTACACATAGAATCTGCCAAGAAACCCAGTCGGCTCTGTTTTTCAAAGTAGATCCCAGATTAATCTTTCTACAATGTCTACCGCTATCACCCTTCACCCTAGTTCAGGCCACCATCATTATTCACCTTAATTATTGGAATAGTATCCTAACTTCCCCCTACCTTTGTGCCTTACAATCTATTGTCTACAGAGAATCCAGAGTGATTTGTTAAGTTGGATCACCCTATTTCTATGCTTGAATTCCTGCAATAGCATAGTGTAGTTGCTAAGAGCATAGACCTGACAGCTTTGGGTCAAATCCCAGCTCCCTCACTCCTGTACAGATGCTTCAGTTTTCTCATCTGTAAAATGGGGATAATAAGTAGCTAACTCCTAGGTTTGTTATGAGGTTTAAATGAGTTTATATAATACATATAGCAGGGTGTGGAATTATGTGATTATTTGTTAAATGAAATAGTGTGCTGTCTTGCTTAGAATAAACAGGTAAGCCCTCTCTTCTCTTATGCCTCCTTCACTCCACTCCAGCCATCTTGGCCAGCTTGCTTTGGAAATTAGAGCTGAATAGTGAGCACATCAAGCCTGCCCCCACCTCTGCTATTGCCCCAAGTACATGCACAATTTATTCTCTCACTTCCGTTCTGGTCTCTGATCGAAACCTCCCTCATCAGTAGTTTTCACTGAGCATAAGCAGTATAACAACCTTTGTCCCCAGACACTCCTTCTCCACCTTGCCTTGCTTTATTTTCTCCATATTGCTCATCATTTTCTAACATATTATGAATTTACTTGTCTTTTTTGTTGTTTCACTCATCCACTATAGCATAAGCTCCTTTTAATGAGAGAGATTTTCTTGTCTGTTCTGCTCACAGCAATATCTCAAGTGACTAAAATAATACCTGGTACATAACTGGCATTCAATAAAGATTTACTGAATTAATGAATCAGTGAATGAACAGAGGGCAGCAAGGAAGCCTTTTAAATGTTTCACCGGGCTATGATGAGATATGAATTAGGAAAGCAGCAGTGGGAATTGGAGGGATGAAGTGGCCTAGCCAAACAAACATGGTAAGTAGAATCAACTAAATGGGGTATGAGAGAGAAGAAATTTAAGGAAATTATTTTGAGATACTAGTGAAGGTAAAAGGCTTAGGAGAATGGTGATGCCCAAAAGCGAAAAGAAAATGCAAAAGGAAGAATCAGCTTGAGGATGAATACAACAAACCAAAGTGATAAGAAGTAGGCAGACATCTATGTGGCCTACTTAGCAGGCAGCTGGATATTTGGCTTTATTAACAAAAGAAATCAGAACTATAACTGTGGTTTTAAAAATCACCAAGATACACTGTCATTCAAAGCCATGGGACTGAACGAGGCAGCCCAAGGGAAGAGTATGTTCAAGAAAAAAAGGGAAGAAGACAAAGCTTGGGGAGCATCCACACATTATAAGTGTACAGATAAAGGAAAAACTAGTGAAAGAGACTGGTAGGAAGGAAAGAAAATAAGAATGTCTTTTAGAGGTACTGAAATGTATGTCAAGCAACAGTAACTGCTGAAATGATATAAATTATATCAACTAGAAACTTTTTTAATGCTGTCAAAAATCACTAAAATAGAAGTGGGAGAATATAGGAATTTCGTAGCTCCTGAAAAACTGGAGCAAATGGAGCATTTGTGCCTGCCAGTGTGGAAATAGCGAGATCTTCTGAGCTTTTTCCTTATCTTCCAGATGAATTCAGCCTCTAATGCATTTTTAAGACTCACAAGACTTCTGTACATTTGGCATAGCCAGTTATATTTTCATTATCTCATTATCCTTTGCCTTGGCTTTCAACTCACTTATCTAACAATGTTCTAACTGGTTTTACAAGGTCTCATTTCATTAACTCTTCTTTGTTACAAAAATGTAATTATTTTGTGGTCATTACTTCCCCTCAGTCTATAGCAGAAACCCTTTGTTTTCTGTGTACAGTGGCTCCTCAGCTTGTGATGGTAAATTATGTCCAAACAAACCCATCATATATTGGAAATATCATTAAGTGGAAACGCATTTAATACACCTGACCTACTGAACATCATAGCTTACTTAGCCTCACCTACCTTAAATGTGCTGAGAACACATCAGCCTGCAGTTGCGCAAAATGATCTCGCAACAGGACACTGCATAGTATCAGTTGTTTATTCTCCTGATCAGTGGCTAACCAGAGCTGCTGCAGCCCAGCATCAGGAAAGGGTATTGTATTGCATATCTCTAGCTCAGGAAAATATCAAAATTCAAAATTTGAAGTACAGTTTCTACTGAATGCATATTGTTTTCACTCATTCTGAAAAGTTGAAAAATCATGAGTCCAACCATCATAAGTCAGGGACCATCTATATTATTAGCAACATCCTCAGAATTGAACACCTCTTTCTGCCTTCTCCACCTTTTGGCATAAGAAATTATCCTCTCCCCCTAAGAAGGTCTCCAACAATAAGTAACTCATGATGTCTAAGTACCCACATATTTTGTACCAAACAGGCTACCTTCAGCAGTAATGGAAATGGTAATTATTTACTCTGGGAGCCCTGTCAAGGTTTCTGTAAAAATCATTGCTATGCTGCTAAATTGGACTAGGAGTTGCCTCCTTTTCTACTATTGATCTTATGAGTGAATTATCCCCAAAAAACTTTCCGGTGTGCTATTGGCTAATTCATTGACAGTGCAATATATATTAGGTTGAATGTGAATAGCATACATCTTATTTGTAATATGTTTTGGATGCACAAATTTGAAATTTATGTCAATGTTCCTAAGCAACGTAATACAGATGAAAAAATACAATTCCCAGTGCAACATTCAGTGTTCGTAAATATGCCACCTTGGAAATTACAACAAGCAATGTAGAAAGTAAGAAAATCAATTGACTCTGGGCACTAATACTATTTCTCAGGGCAAAAGTCTATCTCATGTGGCAATAAATGCACCTCTGTCCTTTTAAGGAATGTTGTACTATGATGAAATAGTGACTACACTATTTATATCATTTATGTTTTAATCCCCTGGTTGCTAGGCATACACGGTGGGGATAGGTCTTCATAGATGCTAATCCACATGTTGTCACACTGGGGTGGGGGTTGTTAAGGTAGTGATGGTATAATCATGGGAGTAGTAAAGTGTCTGGAGGCCTGAACAGAATGGGGACATATTCCTGCTAATGTTGTAATCTCAATTCATAGAAGATGAGGTCAAGTTAACTTTTGAATTTGACTTTTTAAAATTCCGTATAGACACATTACATAGATACATACATACATGATTCTTTGGCTGCAAAACTGTGGCCTTAGTCATTCATTCCAAATACATTTATTGGGCACTTTCCTATGCTAGCCACCATGACAAACTCTGGGAAAGTGTCAGTGAATAAGACTGCGGTAGTCTCTGAGGTCACAGCTTACAGTCTAGGTCAGCCAAGTAAGTGGACAGACAGCTACTGTTTTGTCTACATGATAAATGTGAATGGGAGAATTAAAGCAGGACATTTGTAAATTTGTTTATTCATTCATTTATTTAGTGTGTATTTATTTAAGCACTAATGGTGCAAAAGAAGTAAAATATACAGTCCTTGTCCCACGATTTCCAGTGTAGTAGAGGAGAGAAATATTCATTCAATGGACTGAGAAAAAACTCCAAAGGGCAGCATAGGTGCAGTGTCTGGAGACACAGTTGAGAGATGTGGAATAACAATGACCTAATTTCTTACTACTCTCTCTTTCTTAATCTGTTCAGGCTGCTATAACAAAATATCTTAGACTGGGTAATTTATCAAAAATAGAAATTTATGTCTCCCAGTTCTGATGGCTGGGAAGTCCAAGATCAAGGCGCCAGCAGATTTCGTGTCTGGTGAGGGCCTATTCCTCATAGATGATGACTTCTATGTAGGACACAATAGAAGGCAAAAAAGGCTAAAAGCTCCCTCCGGCCTTTTTTATAAGGGCCCTAATCCCACTGATGAGTGCAGAGCCTTCCTGCCCTAATCACCTCCCAAATGCCCCACCACCCCCCAATGCCCCACCTCTTAATATTAGTCCTTTGAAAATCGAATTTCCACATATGAATTTCAAGAGGATGTATACATTCAGACCACAGCACTCTCCCTCATTCCAGACGCCCCACCTCACTCTTCCTGTCTCAGGGCATCTGCATCACCTATTTCCTCTACACGAATACTTTCCCCCAACTTGCCCACTTATGGCAAGGCTGTGCTCAAATGCCTTCCCAGTGAGGCCTACCTTGACCACACTGTACAACACTGCACCACACTGGCCTCTGGCATTTCTGACTCATCATACCCTGCTCGTGTTCCCCCTTTTCCCATAGCACTTATCACCTTTCAATGCACTCGATAATTTACTTACATATTATGTTTTCTGTTTATTGTTTGTGTCCCCTGTTAGGATTTAAGCTATGTAAAGGCAGAATTCACACACACCAATGTTCCCCAATACATGAAATGTATTTTTCTCTCTGTCTGCTTTTCAGATTTTTTTCTGTATTTTTAATTTTTCTGCAATTTGACTATTGTGTGTCTAGGTGAGGGTTTTTTTTTTTTAATCCTGTTTTGGGTTTGTTGACCTTTCTTGACAGGTGGGCTGAGTTTTTTACCAAATTTAGAAAATTGGGTGGTCCATACTTTAAAAATATTTTTGTAACCAATTCTCTCTTTCCTCTCTTTTTAATATTCCAATTACATACATGATAGATTGTTTGATAATTTCCCCAAGGTTACTAAAGTTCTGGGATTTTTTTTTCAATTTTTTTCTCTGTATGCTTTAGTTGGAATAATTTCTGTTAACCTGGCTCCAGATTCATCCTGTCTTCTGTTGTGTTCAACCTGCTGTTAATCCCATGCAGTGATATTTTTTCAGTGATTATATTTGTTAGTCCTAGGATTTTAATTTGGTTCTTTTTTAGAGTTTCTGGATCACTCCTAAAACTTCCTACCACTTTTTCCATTGTAGATTTAATGAAAATGCTAAACCTCTAGCAAGACTCATGAAAGAGAGAGAAAAAAACTGCAAATTACCAATATCGGGAATAAAAGCAGAGATTTTGCTACACTATCCTACAGACACTAAAAGGATATTATAAGCAATAGTATGTTAGTAAATTGGACAAATTAAATGAAATGTACAAATTCTTTGAGAAACACAACTTCCTAAAATCAAATCAGAAGAAATATAAAATATGAATAGCCTAATATTTAAAATAAATTGAAGTTGTCATTTAAAATCTTCTCACAAAGAAAACTCAAGGTCCATATGGCTCACTGGTGAACTCTGTCAAACATTTCATAATACCAAGTTAAACTAACTCTTTCAGAAAATCAAAAAGGAATAAACATTCCCAATTTATTTTATAAGTTCAGCATAATTTTGGTGTCAAAAGTAACAAAGGCATTACAAGAAAACTTATACACCTCGATTATAAATACAAAATTGCTCAACAATATTGTTGCAAACCAAATCCAGCAATATATTTAAAATTGAATACGGCATGACCAATGAAGTTAATTCTAATAAGGCAAGGTTAAATTCATCAATGAATTCAATTTACTACATTACTATAATTTAAACATATGATCATCTCACGAGATACAAAAAAACTATTTGACAAAAATCAATACCCATTCATATTTAAGAGTGACAAATGAATGTTTTCCCTTTAAAACAGAAAACATCAAAGATGTCTGCTCTCACCACTTCTATCCTAGATTAAGAGATCCTAGATTGTGAAATAAAACAAGAAAATGAAACAAAAAGCATTAAGATTGCAAAGAAAGAAAGCTGTGTGTATTGCCAGACAACTTAATTGCATGTATTGAAAGTCCTAAGGAATCTATGTACCTCTAACAAGTGAATTTGGCAAGGTTGCAAGACACAATATCAATATACGAAAAATCAGTTGCTTTTTTTTCTTTAAGAGCACCAAATAATTTAAAAATTAAAATTTAGGAAATATAGTAGCATCAAAAAAACATAAAAATACTTAAGACATAAGTTTAATTTTAGAAAGGTACAATAATTGTACATTGAAAACTATAAAACGCTAAAGATTTTCTTAAATCTAATCAAGTATAGAGATATATCATATTCTGGGGGCTAGAAGACACATTGTAAAGATGTCATTTCTATGCAAATTAATCTATACCTTCAATGCAATCCCAATCAAAATTCCAGCAGGCATTTTTATAGAAATTAATAATCTTATTCTAAAATTTATACAGAAATGCACAAGATAGGATAGTCAACATGATCTTGAAAAGAAGAACTTACACGACCTGATTTCAAGACTTATTATAAAGCTATGATAATAGGGAGAACATGGTACTTGCATGGCGATAGACAAATAGATCAATGGAACAAAAGAGAGACCCCAGAAATCAGCCCACACATCTGTACTTAGTTGACTTTTAACAAAGGTCCCAAGGTAACTTATTTTAAAAAGAATAGTCTTTTTAAACAATGTTGCTGAAACAACTGGATAGATAGATAGATAGCTACATAGATAGATACAAAAATGAACATCAATTCTTACCTTCTTCCATACACATAAATTCAAAATTGATCATAAATATAAACATAATACTATAAATCTTCTAGAAGAAAACACAGGAGAAAATCATTACAACCTTGGGATAAAGATTTCTAAGACAGCAAAAAAAAACCAGAAAAAATGGTAAATTTGACTTCATCAAAATTAAAACCTTTTGCTTTTTGAAAGACTACTAAAAAACTGAAAAGGCAAGCCACAGGCTTGCAATACAAATATCTGACCAAGAGTGAATCCTGAATATGTAAAAGAACTCCTATAAATTAACAATAAAAGGACAAAAAACCCAACAAAAAATATGGGCAAAGGAGTTGAACAGACATTTCACAAAAGAACATATATAAGCACATGAAAAGGTACTCATTATAGTCATTTAGGGAAATGCAAATAAAACCACAAGGAAATATCATTTCACACTTACTCAAACGCTTAAAACTATAAAAACTGACGGTAAGTGTTGACAAGGATGTGCAGCTACTAAAACGCTCATACGCTGCTGGTTGGAGTATAAAATGGTACAACCACTGGAAAACATAAACAGTTTTTTATAAACTTAAATTTGTGCTTACTGTGTGATCCAGAAATTCCATTCCTATATAGTCCACATCTAAGAGAAATGAAAGCATATGTTCACGAAAGCATGAATTTTCATACAGCTTTATTTGCAATAATCCCAAACTGGAAATGATCCAAATATCCATTTGGAATCAAATACCTAGGAATCCAACTTACAAGGGATGTGAAGGACCTCTTCAAGGAGAACTACAAACCACTGCTCAACGAAATAAAAGAGGATACAAACAAATGGAAGAACATTCCATGCTCATGTGTTGGAAGAATCAATATCGTGAAAATGGCCATACTGCCCAAGGTAATTTATAGATTCAATGCCATCCCCATCAAGCTACCAATGACTTTCTTCACAGAATTGGAAAAAACTACTTTAAAGTTCATATGGAACCAAAAAAGAGCCCACATTGCCAAGTCAATCCTAAGCCAAAAGAACAAAGCTGGAAGCATCACATTACCTGATTCAAACTATACTACAGGGCTACAGTAACCAAAACAGCATGGTACTGGTACCAAAACAGAGACATAGATCAATGGAACAGAACAGAGCCCTCAGAAATAATGCCACATATCTACAACTATCTGATCTTTGACAAACCTGACAAAAACAAGCAATGGGGAAAGGATTCCCTATTTAATAAATGGCACTGGGAAAACTGGCTAGCCATATGTAGAAAGCTGAAACTGGATCCCTTCCTTACACCTTATACAAAAATTAATTCAAGATGGAGTAAAGACTTACATGTTAGACCTAAAACCATAAAAACCCTAGAAGGAAACCTAGACAATACCATTCAGGACATAGGCATGGGCAAGGACTTCATGTCTAAAACATCAAAAGCAATGGCAACAAAAGCCAAAATTGACAAATGGGATCCAATTAAACTAAAGAGCTTCTGCACAGCAAAAGAAACTACCATCAGAGTGAACAGGCAACCTACAGAATGGGAGAAAATTTTTGCAACCTACTCATCTGACAAAGGGCTAACATCCAGAATCTACAATGAACCCAAACAAATTTACAAGAAAAAAAACAAACAACCCCATCAAAAAGTGGGCAAAGGACATGAACAGACACTTCTCAAAAGAAGACATTTATGCAGCCAAAAAATACATGAAAAAATGCTCATCATCACTGGCCATCAGTGAAATGCAAATCAAAACCACAATGAGATACCATCTCACACCAGTTAGAATGGCCATCATTAGAAAGTCAGGAAACTACAGGTGCTGGAGAGGATGTGGAGAAATAGGAACACTTTTACACTGTTGGTGGGACTGTAAACTAGTTCAACCATTGTGGAAGTCAGTGTGGTGATTCCTCGGGGATCTAGAACTAGAAATACCATTTGACCCAGCCATCCCATTACTGGGTATATACCCAAAGGACTATAAATCATGCTGCTATAAAGACACATGCACACGTATGTTTATTGCAGCACTATTCACAATAGCAAAGACTTGGAACCAACCCAAATGTCCAACAATGGTAGACTGGATTAAGAAAATGTGGCACATATACACCATGGAATACTATGCAGCCATAAAAAATGATGAGTTCATGTCCTTTGTAGGGACATGGATGAAACTGGAAACCATCATTCTCAGCAAACTATCGCAAGGACAAAAAACCAAACACCACATGTACTTACTCATAGGTGGGAATTGAACAGTGAGAACACATGGACACAGGAAGGGAACATCACACTCTGGGGACTGTTGTGGGTTGGGGGGAGGGGGGAGGGAACAGCATTAGGAGATATACCTAATGCTAAATGACCAGTTAATGGGTGCAGCAAAACAACATGGCACATGGATACATATGTAACAAACCTGCACATTGTGCACATGTACCCTAAAACTTAAAGTATAATAATAATAATAATAATAAAAAGAACAAACTTACTATAAAGCTATAATAATCAAAATGGTGAGGTACTGGCATGAAAACAGACATATTGATCCATAAAACAAAATAGAGAGCCTAGAGATAAATTCATACATTTACAGTGAACTCATTTTTGACCAAGGTGTCAAGAACATACACTGGGGAAAAGGCAGTTTATTCAATAAATAGTGCTGGGAAAACTGTATATCCATATGCAAAAGAATAAAACTAGACCTTTATCTCTCACCATATATAAAAATCAAATTAAAATGGATTAAAGAATTAAATCTAAGATCTCAACCTATGAAACTACTACAAGAAAATATTGGGGAAACTCTCCAGGACATTGGAATGGGCAAAGATTCCTTGAGTAATACCTCATATGCACAGGCAGCCAAAGCAAAAATGGACAAATGGGATCACATCAAGTTAAAAAGCTTCTGTACAGCAAAGGAAACAATCAACAAAGTGAAGAGATGACTCACAGAATGGGAAAAATATCTGCAAACTACCCATCTGACAATGGATTCATAACCAGAATATATAATGAGCTCAAACAACTCATAGGAAAAAAATCTAATAATCTGATTAATAAATGAACAAAAGACCTGAATAGATGTTTCTCAAAAGAAGACATACACATGACAAACAGGGATATGAAAAGGTGCTCAACATCATTGATCATCAGAGAAATGCAAATCAAAGCCATAATAATATATCATTTCATCCCAACTTAAATAGCTTTTATCTAAAAGTCATGCAATAATAAATGTTGGTGAGGATGTGGAGAAAAGGGAACCCTTGCACACTGTTGGTGGGAACATAAATTAGTACAACCACTATGGAGAACAGTTTGGAGGTTCCTCAAAAACCTGAAAATACAGTTACCATATGATCCAGCAATCCCACTCCTAGGCATATACCCCAGAGAAAGGAAATATGTATATCAGAGAGATATCTGCACTTCCATGTTTATTGCAACACTATTCACAATAGCCAAGCAACCTAAGTGTCCATCAACAGATGACTGGATAAAGAAAATGCGGATAAATAAAATGAATGGATAAAGAAATCTACATGTACACAATGGAGTTCTATTCAGCCATTAAAAAGAATAAGGTCGTGTCATTTGCAACAACATGGATGGAACTGGAGGGCATTACGTTAAGTGAAATAAGCCAGGCACAGAAAGACAAGCTTTGCATGTTCTCACTTATTTGTAGGAGCTAAAAGTTAAAATAATTGAACTCATGAAGATAGAGAGCAGAAGGATAGTTACCAGAGACTAGGAAGGATAGTGGGGAATGGGGGGGATGGTTAACAGGTACAAAAAAACTAGAAAGAATTAATAAGACCTAGTATTTGCTAACACAACAGGTTGACTATAGTCAAAAATAATTTAATTGTACATTTTTGAATAACTAAAAGAGCATAATCGTGTTGTTTGTAACACAAAGGATAAATGCTTGAGGTGACAGATACCCTATTTACCCTGATGTGATTATTATGCACTACATGCCTGTACCTAAGTATCTTATATAATCCGTAAACATATACACCTACTATGTACCCACAAAAATTAAGAAATAAATTTTTTTTAAAGAACGAACTACTGAACCACACAACAACATGGATGAACCATGTTGAACCATGACTCAGCAATCCACTCCTAGTTATAGACCAACAATATATACCTTGGTGTTTAAATGTGCACCAAAATACCATATAGGAATGTTCAGAGCAACGTTCTCAATAGCCAAAACCCAGAAAGGACCCAAATGAGCTTCAACAACAGAATGAATAAACAGTGGTATATTCATTTAATAAAAATGAATTAGATCTAGAAAAAAACCCCATTTACAATAGCTACCAAAAAAATAAAATACTTAGGAATAAATTTAATCAAGGAGGTAAAAGACTTGCACACTGAAAACTATAAAACATTTATGAAAAAATTGAAGACACATATCAATGGAAAGATAGCTGTGTTCATGAATTGAAAGAATATTGTTACAATGTTCATCCTACCCAAAGTGATCTACAGATTCAATACAATCTTTATCAAAATTGCAATGTCATTTTTCATAAAAATATAAAAATCCTAAAATTCACGTGGAACTACAAAATACTACAAATAGCCAAGGCAATCATGGGCAAAAAGAAGAAATCTGGAGGCATCATACTACCTGATGTCAAATTATACTTTGAAGCTATAGTAATGAAAACAGCATGATACTGGCATAAAAACAGGAACATCAACCAACGGATGGGAATAGAGAGCCCAGAAATGAACCCATGCACATATGGTCAATTGATTTTCAACAAAAATGCCACACACAATGGGAAAGGGATAGTCTCTTCAATAAATGGCATTGGAAAAACTGGATATATCCACATACAGAAGAATGAAATTGGACCTTTATCTCACACCATATACAAAAATAAATTCAAAATGGATTAAAGATTTCAACATAAGACCTCAAACGAAAACTACTAGAAGAAAACATAGGGGTAACCTACACTTTGACATTGGTCTGGACAACAATTTTTTGGGATTTCACCACAATAGCACAGGCAACAAAACTAAAAACAGACAAATAGGATTACATTGAACCAAAAGGCTTCTGCAAAGCAAAGGAAACAATTGACTCTGACAAGACAACCTACGGATTGGGAGAAGATATTTGCAAGCCATACATCTGTTAAGGGCTTAACATCCAAAATATATAAGGGAGACTCAATAGCAAAAACACAAATCATCCAGTTTAAAAACTGAACAAGAGATCTGAAGAGACATTTCTCAAAAGAAGACATACAAATGTCTAGCAGATATATTTAAGAAAGCTCAACACCACTAATCATCTGAAAAATGCAAATCAAAACCACAATGCGATATCCCCTCACAACTATCAGAATGGCTACTATAAAAAAAAAAAAAGGTAACAAGTTGACGAGGATGTGGAAAAAAGGGAACCCCTGTACACTGTCGGTAGCAATGTAAATTAGTATAACCATTATGGAAAACAGGATGGAGGTTCCTCAAAAAACTAAAAATAGAACTATCATATGATCCAGCAATCCTGCCTCTGGGTATTTACCCAAAAGAAAGGAAATCAGCTTGTCAAAGAGATATGCACTCCCATGTTCACTGCAGCAATATGCACAATAGTCAAGCTATGGAATCAGCCTAAGTGTCCATCAACAGATGAAGTGATAACGAAAAATGTGGTATAGATACACAATAGAACACTATTCAGACTTTAAAAAGAAGGAAATTTTGAACCTGGCATGGTGGCTTGTGCCTATAATCCCAGCGACTAGGGAGGCTAAAGCTGGAGGATTACTTGAGGCCAGGAGTTAGACTAGCCTGGATGACAGAGCAAGCACTGGTCTCTTAATAACAAAAAAAGGAGGAGGAGGAGGAGGAGGAGGAGGAGGAGGAGGAGGAGGAGGAGGAGGAGGAGGAGGAGGAGGAGGAGGAGGAAGCAATTCTGGCATTTGCAATAACATGGATGGAATTAAAGAACATTATTCTAGGTGAAGTAAGCTAAGCACAGAAAGACAAATACCACGTGTTCTCACTTACAGAGGCTGGAGGTGGGGAGAATGGGAAAATGATGGTCAAAGGATACAAAGTCTCAGACAGGAAAACTAAGTGTTGGTTTTTTTTTATTTATTGCACAGCATGGTGAATACAGCTAATAATAAAGTATTGTGCATTTCAAAATCACTGAGGGCAAATTTCAAATGTTCTCACCACAAAAATAAATAAGTATTTGAGGTGACAAATGTTAAAATTACCTTAATGTGATTATTCCATTTTGTATTCATACTTTGTAACCACTCTGTATTCCATAAATACATATTGTTCTAAATTGCCAATCTACAACACCATTTAAAAAAATTTTAATGAAGTATAAACCGTTAGATGTACAAATATGAATGAACCTCACAACACAGGGTTGATAGAAGCCTCTGGATGAATCTATTCATATAAAGTTCATGAACAAGCAAAACTAGTATGTGGCAGTTGAAGTCCAACTAGTGATTCTAACTAGGAAAAGGTACAAGGGAGGATTCTGGGGTGCTATGGATGTCTTCTACATTGATCTGGGTAGTGATTCTATTATGGTGGGTTTTTTTAAGTCATAAGCTATACACTTAAGATTTTTGCACTTTATAGTATGCATGACATATCTCAACAACAAAAGTAAAATGCAAAAAAAAATAGACATTTTTACATTACTCTTTTAGTCCTACATAAACCATTCCAGGGAATATTAGAAGAGCATAGGGGTCCCTAATCTGTAGAGACTTCGGGTGTAGTTAAAGAGCTAAAGCTACCATACATGCATTAGATAAAAATTAATACAAAGTGTGTTTTAGGATTGCCTTAGTAAACTACCACAAACTCGGTAGCTTAAAATAACAGAGATTTCTTCCACAGTTGTGTAGGCTAGAAGTTCAAAATAAAGGTCTTAACAGGTCTGCACTCCTCTCAAAGGCTCTAGGAGAAGATCCTTCCTTGCCTCCTCCAGGGTGGCTCCTGGCATTCCTGGGCTTGTAGCAGCATCACTCCAATTCCTGCCTCTGTCTTCACATGGCCTTCTTCCCTGTATGTCTCTGTGTCTTCTCCTCTTATTTCCTCTTCTCATCAGGACACCAGTCATTGGATTTAGGGCTCACCCTGGTGCCAAATGACCTCATCTAAACTAGTTACATCTGCCAAGACCCTATTTACAAATAAAATCACATTCTAAAGTTCTGGGTAGACATGAATCTTGAGGGGGATGCTACTCAACCCCCTGCACAAAGCAATTTTAAATCTAAATTAAGTAGGGCTGGGCACAGTGGCTCATGCCTGTAATCCCAACATTTCGGGAGGCCGAGGTGGGCAGATCATCTGCGGTCAGGAGTTCGAGACCAGCCTGGCCAACATGGTGAAACTCCATCTCTACTAAAAATACAGAAATTAGCCGGGCGTAGTGGCGCATGCCTGTAATCCCAGCTACTCGGGAGGCTGAGGCAAGAGAATCACTTGAAACTGGGAGGCAGAGGTGGCAGTGAGCTGAGATTGCGCCACTGCATTCCAGCCTGGCAGCCTGGGCAACAGAGCAAGACTCCATAATAAATAAATAAATAAATTTAAATTAAGTGCTGAATTGTTTGGCCATAGAAATTCAAAGAAAGATGTGATCACTGCAATCTAAAAAAGTTACAAACAGTGTCATGACAAAGTTAGCCCTTGAATCCTGCTATGGAAACAGCAGATTCAGGTGAGCTGCAGCACAGTGCAGTCTGGCAGTGGAAGGAAAGCAGCACAGAGGCGGGTCTGAGTGACAGGGAGTCCTGGCTGAGGAGGGGAAGAAATTAAGATTGAATCAATAGAGTGAGCCAAGTTATGAGAGTCCTTGAAAGCCTGGCAGATGAACTGAGACTTGGTCCAATAGGAAATAGGAAATAGGAAATGACTGTAAATTCTTGAGCAGGGAAGTGACATGGTGACAGCAGTGTTTCAGGAAGATTATGTCGGTGACAGTTGGCTGGATGGATTGAAGGCAAAAGGGACTGAAGGCTAATGTATTTTGTCTTTCCTTTGCTGGATGTGTATAGGGTAGCAAGAGATATGTAGTTTGATTTTAAAAAAGAAAATGCACCACTGCAATGACACTCCTAAATCTTAATAAACTTCCTGATCTCATTCTCAAATGGAAAAGTAGACCAAGTGGCATTGCGTTTGAAAAGCTAATTGCTCCTCAGTTTGAAATTCTTGTTTGGAGAAGAGGCAAGAGCTTACCATGGTTTCAGCATCAGAGCCACCTGAGAGCCTGTTAGAAATACAGACCCTCAGGCCCCATCCTAGACCTATGGAATCAGAATCTACATTTTTACCAAGATCCCCAGGAGATTCATGTGCCTTACACTTCATATTATAGTGAGAGGTGCATCGCCATGGTAAATTTCTGTTGAACCTCTGTAGTTTGTGAAAAAATGTGGATATATAACTGTTGAAACTGTTAACTTGAAAAAACAATTATGAACCTGGTGCCTCCTGTGACAAGGCTGTCACATCGAGACATTCACCAGTCCCAGAGCTGTGGTGCCTGCTCACCCACTTACCCATCTCATGAGGAACAACTGTTAACAGATGAAATGGAGACATCTGGTTGCCTCGTGAAATGTGTCACTTAGTACATGCAGCTGAAATTGAGACATCTGTTTCCCCACCATTCTATGGACTCTTGCTCTAAAGTGACACTTTTTTGTCATTTGAAATACATCTTCATACTGCAGAGGCTTCATTTCCTTGCTATGCAAGTATGAGAGAGGAGGGCATCAGATTGTTGCAGATAATGAAAAGCAGAAAATTCACCTGTCCAGAGCTATGGCAGGACCACCTGCCTTGGGAATATGGTTCCGACCCTGCTGAGCAACTTTCTCCTCTGGCATTCCACTCCCCAATTTCAAGTGTCAGTGGTTACCCCAGCACATCAACAGAGTGAAGAATATTTGGTAACTATGCCCTCCGTGTCATAGGTTGCTAGAAAAGACTGAGTTTGTAAGGCCATACATTGGAGCAAAGCTTTGCAAACTTTAACATGCATCCATATTACCTGAGGAATATTGTGAAAACACAGATTCTGAATCAGTATGTCCAAAGTGAGGGCTGAGATCCTGCATTCCCAACAGGCTTGCAGGTGATGCTGATGCTGGTGCCTGAGGACCACACTCTAAGTAACAAGGCCAGTTGCTTGGCAAGGTTACATCAAGCAAGTAGAGAAAGTGACAGCAGAGTGAAATCATGGTAGAAATATCTCTGCAGATGAGAAGTAATAAGGTCAAAAATAAGAGGTACATGACCAGACTGGAAAAGAAGAATAGAAAAGGTAGTAAAAACAAAGCTGTTAAAAAAAAAAAAAAAGAATTAAAGATGAAAACCTAGAAGGAGTTTTATAAATATTAGAGCTGGGCTAGTCTAGTAACCTTGAATTTGGTTAACAATACTTCTACCGGAGACATCCGCAGCTAGCTATGCTTGATGGGGATTTTCAAGTCCCTAGGCCAGCAGGATGATAAGAAAAAAATATTGACTCTGGCAGACAAGATCTTTCTCACTGATCCTGGACATCTGGTCACTAAATCTTTCAGAAGGACAGATTAGAGATGGTGAATTGAAAATCTCTCCAGCAGAGGCACTGATAGTGATTTTTAAATGAGTATGGAAGCCAGCCAATTTCTTGCCACAGGATCTGCAAAACTACATTACATATTCAGTGTTACAGTAGAAACAAAAGAGAAAAATTTACCAGACCGTATTTTTTCAAGACCCTGAAGGGGTTACAAGGGCAGTAAAAAGAGTAAATTGAGGACAATTATTCACCCAAAATGCATCATGACTCAACCAGGTCAAGCAATCTTTAGTAAGGTAACTTCCATATGGCAATAGGAAATCTGTGCCACAAGCTTAACATTGACAACAAGTCCTGCATATCTTGATGATGTTGCTCATGGGATAATGACTTTCCAAACTGAACATTTCACAATCAGCCGGCTGTATACTTAGTTCATGTGTATACCTCCATCAGGAACCAAGGGCAGGCCTAAACTCCATTCACAATTTGTCTTTCTGTAATAATATTGAAAAATTTTTTTAGAAAAGGTTGGGGGAAAGACAAGACAACATAAAAATCAAAGAAAGATCAGTCAACCCAGAGAACTCTCTCAATGCCATCATCCCACCACCTAATGCTGTCACTAACAGGGGAAGCAGGTGATGGAATTTAATTAGCAACACAATACAAGCTGTCGGTAAAACCCTATTTTCCAATGGGAATGAGCTCTAGTTAAATTGAATGCTGACATGAAGCTACATACTTTCTTACATATTCTAATTTTGCCTTCTCTGATTCAACTCGAAGGCTGAATAGAGGCCTTGGCCTGTTTTCTCCTAAGGAGCACAGTACAACATGATCCTGGGTCTGTCTTCCTGATCCTGCTCCTGTGCCACCCAATGGTAGGGACTCAGTGCCTGAGTCCGCTGAGAGGGAGGCCCTGCTCCCCTCCACCTCACTCCTACTCATCACCTCTGATGTTGGACCTTTATTGGTGGAGATAAACAAGAATTAAGATGAGCCATAAGCTATATTCTCTCTCTCCCTCCCATTTTGTACCCCAGGAGAGGCAGCATGTGAGACGACCAGGGCATTCTGACCACCCAATCTCATGGCATACCCATAACTCAGTTCTTGATTCAGATATAAAACTGATCAGGAGGCACGGCCTCAAAATAAAAAAAATAAAAAAATAAAAAAATAAAAAAATATATATATATATAGTGGATTCTATCATGGCGAGTAGGGAGCACCAAGAAGTGAAGCTGCAGTAGAAGGGTGTGGAGAGTAAGCGTGAGCCCTACTATCTGGCTTGAGGGTCTCGATTCTGCTGCTGAGCAGCTTTGACGAAAGCTCACAGTACACTACTTCTCGGAGCTTCTGTTTTCTCCTCTGAGAATAGAGATAATAATGCAGGTATCACAAGCGTTTGAGGATCAGGTGAATGCATTTGAAAGCGGCTGACGCTTGGCCACTTGCTCTACAACGTTTTTAAAAGGAGTCTGGTGCAGGAAACAAAACTGGACAGGTGTTTACAATTAAGTGGACAAGTGTTCACTTGCCATTTCTGTTTAAAAAGCCATCTTCATCTTGAGATTTTCTCCTTTAACAGACAAAAAAGTCCGTAACTTTTCTCTGATGTTCCATATGCCTTTGAGACTATTCTTATTTAGGCCCTTATAACTAAAGCCATTATAATTTTTCCTAGATCTTTTAACATTTTCTGTTTGAGAATTTTATCAACCTTAGGATTTCTATAAACATATCTGATGGTATAAATTAATGATTCTTGTCAGAGGTTAGGTGTCCTCTTATCTAGTACATGAATTAAACTCTACTGGTAAGATGATGAGATTTTCTTTCTTATCATTCTTCAAAAACAGAACAATTATTCCTTCTTTCCCTGCCATACCCTCACAGACGGTGAATCCCAGTTCCTCCACCTCCTCCCAAGCACCGAGACAGCCCTGAACAGATTGCAAAGCCTGCTTTGGGGAAGGAAACCAGCAAGTCCCAGCCTCGTGGCTTAAGCAGGGATTCAGGCACTCGTGCAGGAGGCCGTGATTGCCAGCAAAGCACCAGGCACACTGCTGGTGGCTCTGCGACAGAAGCGACACAGCACGCCTCCAGCGTCCAACACGTGGCATTCCCTCAGGCCAGCCTGCTTGCCCCCACACCCCTCATCCTCCATCCCCATCTGGTCGCTCTTCGCAACAGCTCTGCTGACTTCATGCTCAACGTCTTGGGCCTTCCTGCTGCGGGCCATGGGACCTTATTTAGAGCCATTTCTTCCCACCAAGGAGTTAATCATATGTGTTTTCAACAATACAACCATCTGGGCATCTGACACCAGTCACCAAGTAATTAGTGGGAAATGTTGCAACATATCCAGGATATTTAATAAATATTTCTTGAATGAATTAAGGAGGCTCAGCAACTCCACATTTGCTCACACCAGAAAAGTATAACGGAGAAGCTTCTTGTACTTCTCTGGGCCCCTCTTAAGTACCTTTAAAGGGCCCCATTCCTCTGACCACACTATAAGAGTTATATATAGTAACCCTAGTGCCCTGTCCTCAGGGGACTAATCTCAATCTCCCCACTCTTCTTCAGCAATCTCAACCCTTATGTCTGCTCAAAGCACCACTTGTATTCCAATAATTGCCAATATTTATTTCTAGCTCACAGCACTTCCCCCAGCAGACTTGAAAATCAAACTTTCTAATGGTCATTCCCATCAGATATCCACAGGCACTTCAAACTTAACATATCCAATACTGAATCCTTTTTATTTATTTATTTATTTATTTTTTAGAGTCAGGTTCTCATTCTGTCACCCAGGCTGGAGTGCAGTGGTGTAATCATAGCTCACTTCAGCCCTGAACTCCTGGGCTCAAGTGATCCTCCTGGTTCAGCCTCCCCAGTAGGTGGGGTTATCGGCATCCACCAACACACCCAGCTAATTTTTCTTAATGTTTTAAAGACAGGGTCTCACTGTGTTGCCCAGGCTGGTGAATTCATTATTTGATCCCTGATATGTTCTTCCACCTTCACCCTGAAAATCCTAGGAATAGTCCTCAACTTCTCTAACTCCTGCCTCCACTCCCATGCAATCAGTTTCCAAGTTCTGCTGGTTTTACTTCCTAAGTCTTATTTGACTCTGTCCTTTCTCTTCCCTTCCAGTTTCCCCAGTTCTGCCTCTGGTCCTCATCCTCTCTAGTCTGGAGTGTTGCATTACCCCTAACTAGTCTCCCTGGCTTCTTCCTTCAAGCCCCATAGAGAAGTAAGAGTGAATTACATAAACACAGACCTGATTCTATCATTCCTTTGTTTGAAAATCATCAAATAGCTCCTCTTCAATTAACTGTAAAGCTCACGGCAGGAGTTTACGGTTATACACAACATAACTTCCTGGTTACACACAACATAACTCCCTGAACTATCAGTTGTTCTCAAAGACTTGGATGGGCAAACTTCATTTTTTAAAAAAATAAAAATAAAAAACCATTGTATAATAGGATACAATGCAAAATTTGCGCTAAGTTTAATTATAACATTTGGAAACTGAAAGTCCAGTGCCTTAATGACCTATACCTATGACAGCATAACCTCAACTCCTCCCTCTTCCCCCCTCCTTCCCCCAATAAGTCCTATTTGTTCTTGTCATTCCCAAGGGATGTCTCCCATGTATTCCATAGAAGCCAGGAGTTTCACACACTTTATATTCTATGGTAGTCCCAGAGTCTAGAATAAGATCTGGCACATAGTAGGCACTCAATAAATATTTATTGAGTATATAAATGAACTCACAACCAATCTGCTAGCTGATGTCACCACAAGGCTAGATGTGCTTTCTCTTTGGCTCTCTGATATGGTTTGGGTTTCGTCCCCTCCAAATCTCTTGTTGAATTGTCATTTCCAGTGTTGGAGGTGAGGCCTGGCGGGAAGTGTTTGGGTCATGGGAGGGGATCCCTCATGAACATCTTGGTGCTGTCCTTGCAGTAATGAGTGAGTTCTTGCTCTGAGTTCACACTGGTTGTTAAAAAGAGTATGGTACCACCCCCCACCACCCTGCCCCGTGTCTTGCTCCCTCTCTCACCATGTGAGATGCCTGCTCTCACTTCACCTTCCACCATGAGTGAAAACTCCCTGAGGCTTCATGAGAAGCTGAGCGGATGCTGGGCGCCATGCTTCCTGTACAGCCTGCAGAACCATGAGTCAATTAAATTTCTTTTCATTATAAATTACCCAGTCTCAGGTATTTCTTCACAGCAATGCAAAAACAGACTAACATATGCTGTTTCCCACTTTGCCACCTCTGCAGCCTGCTCAGCCACTCAGAGAAACATCCTAGCTGCCTCCCACCATCGAGGTTACACCATTGTCCATGCCAAAGGACATGACAGAATAAAGCTGGATCCATGCAGATGCAGAAAAATGGTCACCTAAGCTCTGAAACAGTTCTGTTTGTGCCTAGAGTCCCAAACACCTTTGGGGTTTCACCAGTTCCTGGCTACCTCTCTTTATAGGCAGCTCAGAGTCAATCCACAGGATCCTGTAGACCCCATACCAAATGTCCTCTCTCCACAACCTGTTATAAAGTAATGACAGCCACACATAACAATGGCAACAAACATCCTGAAGGAAGCTGTAAACCAAACATGTCTACTATGAATACAAAACTGAAAAGAAATTCCATGATTGGGCAAGCCCTTCTGCAATTTGGAGAGTTTCTCTGGAAAACTACTCGGCCTCTAGACCTCAGCTTAAGTGTTTCCTCTTTAAGGAAGCGTCTGATCCTTTACATCCCCATCCAAAACTATCCACTCCCTCAAGAACTAGTGCCTACTTCTGCTACCACAGGGTGAAGGCTCGGGTTTGTGGGGCCTGAACCTAGTACAATTTTCAAGACCGTCTTTAAGCAAAAGAATATAAAATTACAAATATAAAAGTAGAATGCCAAGATAATATTATTTATGAAGAGAAAAATTAATACAAATTTTCAAAATCTGAAAAATATACTACCTATCCAAAATATAGAAAAAATACACATCATATTTCATTAATTAATGACCTGATTTCTCTAGAATACCTTTCCTACCTGTTTTCCTACTTGTCAATTGCATACTCTGTATCATCTCTTCAACAATAATTTTGTAATATTACTTTCCGTAGAGAGAGGAGAAATAGAAATCAGTCTTTCATATGCTACAACTGATCAGAATTTTTCTTATTATTGATAGTTGGGCTTTGTAAAACATGCTACTTTATACACAGACAAAATATCGGTATTGTTACAAACACAGAACTTCTGATAAATTCTACTTCACATGATTCTTATCAAAAAAAACATACAGTTGTCATTATATGTAAAAGATCTTCCATTTAAACTGAAGATAAATGAGAATCAAAGCCTTTGCTTACAGTTTTACACATTGAATGATGGGAAGAATTTTCCAAGGACGAGCTTCTGGCTCCATACATGTCCAGTCCTGTTTTGTCTCCACCCACTTTCTTTTTGTGCTAGGAATGTGGAATATATTCATGTCAGGTTACAAACTCGCCCTGCACTATCATGTCCCAATGTCAGGTGAGTTGGCACAACGAGCAATGCAAGAATTCCTAGAAGACATTTCTACCCCAAGATGATTAACAATAGCTTCAATATACATGGAAGCAACTGAAAAACACATAAACATATCCCACTAAGTCCAAACAAAATGCATCCTCAACTCAATTCCCCTTATTGAAATCCCAAAAATGCCCACTGCTAGTCTAACGTTATTTAACACAAGCAGAAGTGAGATTCATGGGAAGTCGGAGTAGAGAGAAAGCGCACTCTTACGTGAGAGTGATTAAAACAGCTAACATTTGCATATTTTACAAAAACACATGACCATGTGAACACTTTGCCAGGGCCTTGGAACAGGCCCAGGGAGTGAGAGCTCTGAAGGTTAAGCTTCATTAACTTCACAGAAAAATCCATTTCTAATCACTGCACTTACCAGATTGCATATTAATTAATTAATGATGATAGCTGGGAAATGATGGCTAATGAAAAGGAAGAAGTCAGGCAGATCTCACAGAAACTGCAGGAACTGGTGGATCAGCTCTATTCATTTCAAGACTGCAATTTCAAGACACATAGTGTTGAGGATGCTGGGGGGAAGCAATAGGATGTGCAGGAGGAGATGCAGAAGCCCCTGGAGGAGATGTTGAAGACCCTGTGGCAGATGGAGGAAGTCGTGGGTTTAATCCAGGGCAAGGTGCAGTGAAGATGCTGACTGGGAAGGCACTGAACATGACTCCTGACTGTGTCTCTAAGGCTGAGGAGTTTCTATCAAAGGCTATGAAGCTGGAGCCTGAGCTGGTGGAAGCCTGAAACCAGCTGGGTGAGGGGTACTGGAGAAAAGGGGGTATTGCAGCTGCAAGAAAAATGTCTCCCTGCGAAACCTATTGACAGTGCTTCACCAGCTGTGGACTAACGTTGGAGATTAACATTTTTATCATGTCATGGACAGTGACCAATAGGCTAAATTGGCTGTGAAGATGACCGTGCACCATGGCCACTCCTAGCATATTCTGGAGAATACATACTTTTCTCTTCACTTCAACATCAGTGAGAACCCTAAGATCTTCCAGCAAGCTTTCTGCCTAGGTCCAAGCAGAGAAGGTTGACAGGACAGCTTCCAGCAATCCTGACCTTCATCGAAACAGAGTGATGTTACAGAAACATGAACATCAATGAGAAGATCCTGGGGACTTTTCTTGAGCTGCAACACTGGACCCTGCCTGGCCAGAGCCCTGGCAACAAGAGGAACTCCTGGAATTCCTGGAGAGAGGAGCCAGCCTCCTTGATAGCAAGGGAAGGATGAAGAACAAAAAGCTACAGAGCTAGGAAGCTTGCGCTCAGCCCATCTAGGCCCTTGTGATGATGGGCACTGCCCACTCAGCCTCTGGACAGAAGGTGACCCCAGAGCTCAAGCCACTGAGCATGCTACATTGTGTCTTAGTCCATTCAGGTTGCTATAACAAAATACCTTAGACTGGGTGGCTTATAAACAACAGGAATGTATTTCTCACAGTTTTGGAGACCAGAAAGCTAAGATCAAGACACCACCAGATTTGGTGACTAGTAAGGGCCCTTTCCTCATAGACGATGTCTTCACGCTGCACCCTCACTTGGTGGAAGAAGTAAACAAGCTCCCTTGGGTCTCTGTTATAAGAGTACTAATCCCACTTGTGAGGATTCCACTGTCATCGTCTAATCACTTCCCAAGGCTCCACCTCTTAATATTATCACTTCAAGGGTTAGGACTTCAACATATGAATTTGGTGTGGGACACAAGCATTCAGACTATAGCATACATCTTCAGTATATGTACTTATTCAGCAGGAATTTAGTGAGTTCCTACTATATACCAGGTGTTGTGTGTTAGTGCCTAGGGATTCCACTACGAGTTAAATCAGGCATAATCCCCAGTCACATGGAATATAGAGCCATAGGGAGGACACATACATTGATTAAATTATCACACTAATAGCAGGATGATGACAAACTGATATAAGTGCTGAGAAGGAGAGAATCCAGCTCCATAATGAAGGATCTTGGCTATTAGTTGGTTAAAGATAGCTTCTATACAAAACAAGACACATGAATCTGAGGTTTGAAGGATGAAAAAGAATGAACTAGTTGAAGATGATCAGCCTTCAAAAACAGCATCCAAACAGAGGAACAGCATGTACAAAACTGCTGTGGTAAGAAGGAGCTGGAAATTATCTGTTGCTTTTCCTAATCCACTCTCTACCCTTCTTTACCCTGCCTTGCACCCCAAAAGGTTAACCTCTAGCTATCAACCATATACTTGGCCCTCTGGCTTCTTCTTACTTTTAGTCAATTGTTTAGGGTATTTATTTTCCTGATGGGCCTTGGGTTGGCTATAGCTGTGATCTTCTTTCTAAGACACAGTTCCATTTGGGTAGTCACTCAAAAAGCTTTATCCTATAGCTACCAGCTAGCGGCATCTCAGGGATCTGTAATTATTCCTGCGTCTTGTATCTACAGGGACCTACATTCTTGGTAACTAAGCTTTCAGATGCTTCTTCATCTCCTATTGACTTCCCTTAACCCTTCCCATATCCTTGTAAATAGTCCCTCATAAACTCTTCTGAGTTACACCGTTTGAATGCACCAGCTAGTTCTTGCCGGAAATGTGATATATGATTATCCCTCAGTATTGTGGAACATTGGTTCCAGGACTCCTCAAGGATACCAAAATCCAAGGATGCTCAAGTCTCTAATGTAAAATAGTATGGTATTTGCACATAACCTATGCACAATCTCCTATATACTTTAAATCATCTCTAGATTACTTATAATACATCATACAATGTAAATAGTTGTAATACTATATTGTTTAGGAAATAACGACAAGAAAAAAAGTCTACATATTCAGTACAGATGCTTTTTTTGCCCAGTTATTTTGTCTGCCATTGGTTGAATCTAGCAGCCTGGAACCCACAGATACAAAGGGTGGACTGCAATACATGTGAGAAACCGAAAGAAGATGGTTATGTGAAAAGTGCGGTGCAAGGTGTGGCTGGAAATCTCCCTAGGAACCAGACTGTCTAGAGCCTTCTAAGTCATTTTGAGAATTTGGATGTTTATCCTAACAGCAATGCACTAACATTGAAGAGTTTAAAGCAGAAGGGACATAAGAGGGTTTGCTGTTTTGACCAAAGCTAGACTGGAGTGGGTCGAGAAGTAAGTGGGAAGTGAGAAAATGGAGATAGCAAGGATTGTTATCACTCATAAGAAGTTTAGTTTTGAAAGAAGAAACGATTTAAGACAGAAATTGGATAAGGAATATATGACCAATTGAGAGTTTTATTAAAAGATAAAGGAGAATGGGAATGTAGGAAGGAATGTAAATTCCAGGTAGGAGAATGCAGTAGGATGTGCATGAAATAAATAAAGAGAGGGTTAGAGTTAGAAGGCAGGAAAAGGCACAGACGATGGCACTGGCCATAAATAGACAGAGAAGCCCCTGTTTCGGTGTAACAAAAGAGAAGAGGATGGATACAAATAGAAGCCTTCGCATTTGCATAATTGTTGGGTAGCAGGAAATTGATGGTGGGGCTTTCCATCAGTTCACTTCAACTTTCTTTGTAAGAGAGAAGGAAAAGTTATTCATGTCAAGCATCAGAGAAAAAGTTGGGATGAGGTAGGGGAGAGTTCAGAGATAGCAGTGAAGACGGTTTGAAATATCTGCTGTTAGGAATGGAAGTGCAACACAGATCAGAAGGTTGTAGTAGGAGTGTCATGCAGCTTTGAGAACACCCTTGAGTTTCAATATTGACATGAATGTTCCCCTTCCCCACTCTATTTTATGCCTGCTAAGCCCACGAGATTTAAGTGGATCTAGCCTGGACTGTGATGCTACACTTAGACATAGGACAAATACTTGAGTTATTGGTCCGGGGATGATATGGTTTGGCTGTGTCCCCACCCAAATCTCATCTTGAATTGTAGTTCCCATAATCCCCATGTGTCATGGGAGAGACCTGGTGGGAAGTGATTGAATCATGGGGGCGGTTACCTCCAGGCTGTTCTTGTGATAGTGGTTCTCACAAAATCTGATGGTTTTATAAGGGGCTCCCCACCACCCCCACCTTAGCTCTCCACTTCTCCTTGTTGCTGCCATGTAAAGAAGGACATATTTGTTTCCCCTTCTACCATGATTGTAAGTTTCCTGAGGCCTCCCCAGCCATGCTGAACTGTGAGCCAATTAACCCTCTTTCCTTTATAAATTACCCAGCCTTAGATAAGTCTTTATTAGCAGCATAAGAACGAACTAATACAGGGGATAAGCATGTGACCCAAGCTAGGCCATTCCAAGTCAGGCCTGAAAATTCCATTACCATTATCACAAAGGATGTTCTTTCCCTCTCACTGGTATTAAAAGCATAAAGAAGCCGAGCGTGGTGGCTCACACCTGTAATCCAAGCACTTTGGGAGGCCGAGGTGGGTGGATCACCTGAGGTCAGGAGTTCGAGACCAGCCTGGCCAATATGATGAAAACCCATCTCTCCCATAAATACAAAAAAAAAAAAAAAATAGCAGGGCATGGTGGCAGGCACCTGTTATCCCAGCTACTTGGGAGGCTGAGGCAGGAAAATCACTTGAACCTGGGAGGCAGAGGTTGCAGCGAGCAGAGATCACACCACTGCACTCCAGCCTAGGCAACAGGAGTGAAACTCTGTCTCAAAAAAAAGTATAAAGATAATGTAAGGTTAGTTAAGGCTGCTCAATGTCATCTTGTCATCAAGCTGGAGAGAAAAACAGCGCCCTGATGATACTGTTTGAATGTCTAGACCCAGCCATGTCTAAAGCTTGACCACTCTTTTAACTTTCTACTTGCATAAGCCAATAAATTACTATTTTTGCTTAAGCTAGCTTAAGTTGGGTTTCTGTCTAATTTACACATTAAAAATTACATCGTAATCATAAATTTATACTCCTACCAATATTTTATCTCACTTTCTCCAGAAATGCTTCACTGCATGAATATAGGCATGGACAAATGTAGGTGACTACTAGGGTTTATCTAGAAGAAGGGTTTTGCCAGGAAAGTGAACAACGAGAAAAAGGCACAAGAGAGTGAGTGTAAGCCTCATGGCCAACTTTCTTTCCTTTAATCTATATGCCAGATCACATGTGCCTGAGCTTAGGATTACAACTAGAGGAAACATATATTTGAGGTTAAGTTCCCATTGAGAAAAATTGAATCTGGTCACCCCTCCCACTCTCTCTACCCTCAACTCCCCTACCACTGGCCACAGCAAGGAGATTCCTGGCAATGTTACATTTCCTGCAGACAAGATTGCTTCTGGAGTCACATGCTACTGATATTAAAGAAAGAAGAATCAAATAGGGAACCAAAAGAAGTGGGGGATAATTTTAAAATGTAAAAATGAGTCTAAAAATACTTTAAAAAGAACTCAGCCTGTTGTGTCTCTAGATACACCAGAAGTAACAGTCAGCAATTGTTTAAATCAAGACAAAGTGTGAAGGTTAGTCTTTCCAACTGCATATTCTATATTTTCCTATCAGGAACAGAGCACAGGAAAATGCCATAGGCCCATGAATCATCTACACTTACGCCTGGCAGGAAACTTCTGATAATTCATACATTCCATCTGGTTGCAACTTAAAAGACTAATTACCAGTGGTACCAACTAATACTAATGATTAACGGGTGAGGTTCTTAAAAATGAGGCCAACAGGAGCCCCAAACTCAGCATGACTACAAACAGACAAAAAGTTTTACTTTGATATAAGCAGATGGTATTTAGAGCTTTCAATCTGGTACAGGTGAAAGTCAGTCCCCTTGTTGAGTAAATTATTTAAGCTTCATTCCAAAATCAGTAATTTAATTTAAAATGTCACTTGTGTCTTTGTATTATCACCTCTACCTTCTGAATAACTAAGAACATAAAGATGTTTTTGAAAGAAGAAAAGGCCATCTGGCCCACCCTAGTTACCATTTATGGTTAATTATTATTAATATTAATAATTTTACATTATTGGCACACAAACCTTGAGGCCTCTAAGTCCTTCAGTAGACATGATAGATCAGGTAAATCTTGCAAAGCCACAAAGCTGAGGAAGTAATTAGCTAGTAAATTGCACTGAAAAAAGTATTTAATCAAAATAAAAGTTGAGCTTCCGTACAGTATGTAATGACCTTTTCCTGAAAGACTATATATTTCCTCATCCCATTTTCATATCAGATTCAATTCCCATTGCCGTTTGAAGTCAAAGTCACCTTTGTACACAGAAGATACAGGTGAAAACTTGGAAGGAGATGAAGATCAAAGTTCTAGTTTTATCCTAGATAGCTTTATAAAGCATCAAGCAACCTTAAAAAACATATACATGGTCACTTTAAAATACAAATAACTTGTCTCAAAAAATGCCTTTTTCAAAATTAGGCTTTGTTTTTATAATGCCAGTTTTAATTTACTTTTGAAATATTGTAAATAGAAGATGTTTTATTCCATCTTATATTGAAAATCAGAAAATTACTGTGACTTCACTGAAACTATACTATTAGTAACCAGAGTTTATAACCTCTTAGTTCATTATTGAAACCACTGCATCAGGTATTCTCAAACTTTTTTGTCACATACATACTTCTTGTTAATTCACAGTATCCATACTTATAGCTTGTATTCCACTAAAAAAAAAAAATCAAAAATTCTAGGATTTGCCACATTTATTATGTCCTTAATTATTATTAAAACAATATAGAGCATAGAATGAGAGCTAGATAATTTCTTTATGCAAAAAAATGGAAATAATCTTAGGAGGTAATACATGGAAAGCTCATAGCACAGTTACATGACAGAGTGTTTCATAAATAGAATTGTCACAAATATAGTTTTATTTTTCCCCATTTCTTTGGTTCACTCTTCCTTCTTTCCTTTCCCCACGTTGGTTTTATTCTCACATACTGCACATCTCCCCGCATCCCAGAGAATTATCCCGTGATAATTATTATCTGCTTTTCCTCTTTTCTCTTAGTAAGTTGCAACATAGTCTTTTTTTTAAACTGAAATCTTACTAATTACTGTCAAGCCTCTTCTGTTTGCAAATAATCTCCTGAGGTCTTTTGCAACTATATTCTCCAAGCATTTGCACTGCATCATCACCACAGTACATCTGTCTTTTTGCTGTGCCCCACGTGAAGCCCAGCAGCCTCTCCCCACCTGTCTAATGCACAACGCTTTCTAACTGTCTTCTCAACTTGCTCTTCTCTTAACTCAATAATCCACACACTTGAAGTCGGGGGAAATTCATTGCACATAAGTAGATTTTACATTCTTCCAACAGCAGCGCTTCCCCAGCCCATAACCTCTGGCCTGTACTATTTTTGTGCTATTTAAAATAGGAAACAAAGAGAGGCAGGATCGCTGACTCAACAGGAGGCTGCATCTAAGCCCAGTTCTGATTACAAGTGTCAAGTTCTTTCTGAAATATTTCTGAGGAGTGAGAGAACAAGCAGATTTATAGAGTACATACTTCACTGGTTTTTATTTTGGTGGTACGTGTAGATGAGAAGAGATTAAAAGCCCAAACAAATGTCTAAATCATTGTGCACACCTCCTGTAGTACATTTCCCAGGCATCGGCACTATAGACAGCACTCTGCAAGGGAAAATCGTCCCCTACCTTGTTCCTCCCAGGAAACGCAAGGGAAAAAAAATCCCAAAGAATTAGGAGGGAATTTCCAAATTGTCAAAATATCATCATTCTCATGAAATATATCATGACAAAAAAATGATTCAATTTTTAAAATAAATTATCTTTGAAGTTTTTAGTACCAAAACCTAATTCAAGGGTTTGGGTATGGTGCGATTCAAGGCATGATTTATATTTAAGATTTAAGGGCTAAGGATACTATTTCTCCCAGAAATACAAGGCTTAGAGGAAGACTAATACAGTGATTAGAAAACAACAGAGTTTCGTATCTCATGGTGCTGAATTCAACTCCCAGCTTGAACACTCTAACCAAGTAAAATTAGACAAGTTACTTAACCTCTCAAGCATCTAAGCATTATGTATGATACTTAAACTCTCAAGTTTCTCTAAGCACTATCTGTATAATGGGGGCACTAGTGCCTTGCTCTTAGATTTAAGTAGAGCAATGTAGGTAGCATGATTTGCAACCATTAAACTAGTTGGTGGCAATTATTATATAAAATTTACTTTAAAAAAATTGTCGTCATAAATAAAAAGAAATGGATACCTACAATTCAAGTTCCTATTTTACTGAGGATAATATTTGAAGCAGAGGAGCCTTCCCTAGCTTTTCAAATGACACTAAACAGAAAGTAACTTTTTTTCCCACCTGAAACCTAGTCTTCCTTCTATATCTCAATCAGTCCCACTCACTCCTTGGCATCCAACTCCTCACCACTTTCTTTCCTTTCAAACTGATAATGTTCCTGCCTTTGAGACTGGTTTTTATTTCAGTGTTGAAACATCAGAGTCCACTGCTTATGCAGCCAACTTTCATATACCAAAATATTCAATACTCAGTATGCAAAGGAAAGATGTTGATTTCAAAGGCCTTTGGGGGCGGTATAATAATAAGGGTCAGATTACATGTGTGATCAATTTTGGCCTTTTGCATGTCAATTAACGTATTGCACTTGGATGTTTTATTGATGGCAAATCCTATAGAGAGATGTTATTATGCTCATATTTTAGTGTCTTAGGGGTCAGCATCTCACACACAGATATCCACTGGCATACATTCAAATGCAGAATTGCTAGCTTTATCATTTTAAATTATTTAAGCCAATGAAAGGACACTCCATTTGTTTGCTCAATAGTCAATTGAAATGGAAACGGTTTGCTGAGTGCGTCTCCCTTGAAAGTCTCTTCCCCTCTAGTGCCAATTACAGAATATGAAAGGCATACTCTGCACAGCTTGCTCAGGATAATAAATCACTAAATTGGAAGCTTCACTTGCATTGCTGATTTTGATAAGAAAATTAATAGAATTAGCAGCTTATCTGCTCGACCAGGCGATTCACATTATGAAAAAGAAGAGAAGGGGAAAAAAAGAAAAGAAAAAAGAATGAAAAAGAAAAGAAACGGAAATCTGTTTCTATGGCCACGACTGCCTGTATCTCTTCCTGGTGACAGGGAGACAGTTCAGATAGTTTCTTTTGGTGCCCGTATGGTGATAAAGCTCTGTTGGAAACAAAGCGAGAAGCACTATCCATTATTGTCTACTTGTTCTGTTTTCATGCATAATTAAAGCTGGACAAAGCCAACATTGGCTCAGACGTTAAATAAGGCTGCATTAGGCAAAGTCCAGCAGCAGTCCAACCACTAAGATACAGAAATTCTAAACAAATCAAAATTGGTGAAATTGAGATTATTTTTCAAAAGAGGATTTACTGTCTTGCGTTTTCTTAGAGAAGGGGCTGTTGCAGCGCTTTTTTTCTTTTTGTCCAGGAGAGGATAATTATTCGCAATAAAGCTGCTGCTCTCGAAACAGAATGGAAAGACAAGAGTCGTTTGTTAAAGAAGACCCTTAGTAGCCTCCTGCCTGCTCCTTTTTTCTTTAAATATATATGAAGATCTGTAATTATTTCTTTGAAGAACATTTTTCAACAGCTGTAAATGATAATGAGCCAATCACTGTGTGCTCTTTTTTCTCTCAGCAGCTGCAGAGCTCCCCATCAACGCAATTAATTGATATTTGTAAAGTGCTTTGAAACTGAGAAGTGGAGCCTCATAAGTGCTAAATATTGTTCTTACTGCTGCTGCATTAGAAATTAACAAAGCCAGCCCCTCTTCAGACAGGCCTCAGAAGAACAGCAGTAATTCCAAGTGTCTGAAAACAATAACCTACAACTCCAAGGCACCCAAAAAAAGATTCAGATTAGTAGACCTTGTTAAGAAACATCAGAGGTTAATTGCTAAAGATTACTGAAAATTACATGTCAAGTGTTGAGCAGAATAAAACTTTAACTCTGCTACATGCATCATTTTCTCATGTTTACTCCAACATGTCGGTTTGTAGCATACTTTTTCTCAAAATGCACTTCTCAAGCAATGTATGTTGGAGAAAATGGTGCTTGTTTGTACAACAAGTCTAAGTTGAGACTTTTATAGATCCTAAGACAACTTAGAAAATGTTTGGCATTTATATTACTGTCTTTGGCTGAAAAATTCCTCTACCAAACCAAAAGACACTAGAGATGATCTCAAACATTTTTTATTTTCTGGCAATATATAGATATTGAAAAATGTTTGAGCACCAGATGTTGGTATGATTTCCAGCAGACTTCACTGTTTTCATTCAATATTTTAGTTTTTTAAAATTTTAACTGATATACCTTACACATCTGCTGTCTACGTCACTGACAGCATTAGTCATAAGAGGGGTTGGTATATTAATAATATACATTTCAAAGCACAAAGTAAAAGAGAGTCTTTATAGAGATATCTCACAGAGATAGCTGCAATTGAAATACTATCTCTTGGGGCAATAACTCTAGAGATAAAGTCATAAACCTGCTGGCATCCATTGCTGTGGGTAGCAAAATTCTGCCCCAATGATAGACCAAGTACATGAATACGTTTTCCTTTCCCTGATTCTAAAAAGCAGCAGCTTGCTTGAAAATCCTATGTTGCTAAGCAATTAATTGTTGACCATTCAATACCATTTCTTTATTAAGAAACAGAAATAATTATAGATGGTTAGCACCACCCAGCAATGCTTACACACACATTTTGAAACCAAAGATAGATATCTGTAAGTCAAACAACAGAACTAGTAAGCATGCATACATAATAACTCTACAGGGGAAAAAAATTACAGAACACTATGTGATAGACATATCTAAGGCAATCCGCTCATTTTTATGCTACTAAAACAAAAATTGTAACCCATGTAAAGTTTGTTTTTTAAAGGTTGCAGCCAGGCTTGATACTTTTAATTATAAGGTGATAGTTTTTTCAGAATACATGGCTTCAGTAAAGACTTTGAACACTAGAAAATCTAAAGTTATTTTTAAATCTTCCCTATTGTTAATTTGAATGTTTAAGCAGAACTACAAAGTTTTGTAAACTTAAAGCAAGAATCTGTGGGCTCCTTTTTCCTATCTTTCTGGCTGTCCTGAGGTTGTCAAACAAAGCCAAACTTAATTTCCCTCTAATCAGGCAAGACTGGCTAAAAAAGGCCAGTGAATGACCCTTCTGGAATACGTGCAGATTAAGATAAAAAGGAGAAGGAAATAATATTAACACTTCTCTCCTACAAAATTAAGAAACCTAATGTAGCTCCCCAGAACAAGAGCTCTGCACCTATTTGCTTTTAGAATATTTATGACCTTTCTTTTAACATATCTTACGCTAATCTCTCTCCTACAAAAAGGTGGTTTTATTTAAAATGCTGAACAATCTTGACAGTTCTCTCTTCTACAGTGATGGGACAGAAAAGAGATTTAGCTCCCCAACTTTTCTTTCAACTGGAAATGGGTTTTAATTTAAAATGATGGAAATCAGATCACATAATCATGCAGCCAAAAAAAAAGAATTTGAGAGAAAGAATAGGAAAGATTTTGTCACAAACTTTTTAAAATCACTTTACAATTATAATCTGATTGAATCCTCGCAATTCTGCAAGAGAGGTATCATTGCCCTCATTTTAAAATAAGAAATCTTACTTCTCTGCACAGTTGACAGAAAAAAAATTTTTTTAATAAAAAAATGAGAAATCTGAGGTTCATGTAGATTAAGAATTTTGCACAAGCGATGGCACTGAAATTTAAACTTAGTGTAACTCCAAAGTGCACACACTCCCCTATGCCATATAGTCTCCAAGCCTGCTACAAACCAATTTTTTTAGTTAGTTGCCATAGCAAATCACCTGCAGAATAAGAGACATCACTGTACTGTTGTAGTTAAGAGACTGTCCGTGAGTCCACAACTTACCATTGGTGGCCTTAGTGAAATTTCTTATTTTCTGTGTAAACTGGAATAACAATATACCTCAGTTGTCAATTTTGAGAATTAAATAAAATAATCCACTTAAAGCCCTTCACAAAGAACCTAGCATCTAATGAGAGCTCAATAAGTGGGTTCTGTTACTCTCGTTTATAACTATATTAATGTGGCTAACACAGGGCAGCCTTTCTATCCTGAGTTCTTTAATAAAGAAACAATATTGAATTTATTTTTAACTACTAGAGAAACGGTAAACAGCTGGGTGGCATCACACAGGTGTCTGACTAATCACTTGAAATCTTTTCCCAAATAACATCAAACGATTTCAACCTCAAGAACAGTTTTCATCCATATCTGGGTGAGCACACCTTTCAAGGCTTAGCGCATTTGTTCTGCACTAATAATAAAATTAGATTATGCCTACTTCATATAAGCAGTAAGAAGCTAATCCCTCATAAAGCACAGTCTAATATGTTTTTTTAACCATGAATCAACTAAGCTGCTGACCAAATAGATCTCGCAATGCCTAGTAAGTACTATTTCTTACCTAATAATTTACTTTCTGACTTTGTTCATTTCACATAGATGAACTCAACTCACACCTGAAGCTTGCTGAACCTGTGCTCATAAATTTCAGTTGACCTATAATTTGTGATACCAAAAAGTCAATACAAAAGAACTAGATTCTTCCTTCATAACTTCAAATACTTGCCAGGTTCATTAAAAACAAACAAACATATGTTCCGGAAATGTGACAATGCATTCAGACCTAGCTCTTGTTTGCATTGCTGTATCTGCAGTGAAAGACATAGGGATAATTTAGTGAGGCATACACATTGCCTCCATATCTCTTTAAAATAGAACTAAATAACAGCAAATATGAATAATCCTGTTAAGTCCTCAGGAAGCTTCAAAGAGTTTAATTCTGCATTGTGCCTCTCGGCCCAGAATCTCTTTAACCACACAAATCATAATGACTATCTTCGATGCCTTTCCACTATCAGGCAATATTGTGTTTTAGTACAGGACTGATTGACTCTGACACTACTGCTCTTAAACACAGATAAATAGGTTTTCACCTACAACTTTGAGTGTCACTATGATGGGCTGAACTGTGTCGCTCCCCCTCCACTGCTCCCCCCAAAAATTCATGTTGCAGTCCCTTAGAATGTGACTATTTTGGAAACCGTGTCTTTACAAATGTAATCAGGTTAAAATGAGGTCATTAAAGTGGGCCCGAATCCTATATGACTGATTTTCTTATAAAAACGGGAAATTTAAACAGAGGGAAGAGAGTGTGAAGACACAGAGGGAGAAGACACCCATATGACTAGAGTGATGCATCTACCAGTCAAAAAACACCAAGGATTCGCAGCAAACACCAGAAGCTACAAGAGCCAAGGAAAGATTATCCCTGAGACAGCATTGCCCTGCAGACACTTTGGTCTTGGACTTCTGGCATCCAGACTGTGAGTAAACACATTCCTGTTGTTTGAAACCATGCAGTCTTTGGGACTTTGTTGTGGCAGCCTTGGGAAACTAACAGAGCCACCATCACAGCCCATTTCTTCAGTGCCTGTTTCTCCTGGGAAAATGAAACATTATTCTAGGGGTGGAACACTAATTCCAACCCACATGAAAATTCTGATGAAGTTTTAAGGACTCCTGGAGTGTTGTTTTGGAATAAGTTCTCAGGTCAAATCCAAGATCAGCAGAAAAGTACACCACGACCACTTACTTTAGGTGCAGGAGGAGGCCCATTGCTATAACGCCACACATTTGCTATGACTACATTAAACCTTCATCAGTCATCACTGCCCTAGTATAAATTATTTTCTCAGAGGATTTCCAACATAGACCCTACGAGAGTAGAATTTTGTAGAAATGATTTAAAAATAGATTCAGAGAAACAGACATGGCCCTAAGAGAACAGGTCTGGGGAAGAGCCCTGTGTAGCCTGGGATTACTTGAAGACCCTGGAACCCCAGAGATCTAGAAAGCTGTTCAGAAGAAAGGAGAAAGGACAATCTCTTTCACCTACATCACAGTTTTGTCCAGAGAGCTCTGCTGCTTATCTCTATCAGGATATAAGTTTGGTGATTAAAACACCAGAACCATCAGATTCCTATTCAACTGTAATGACCCATCCTTATAGAATACAATACAATGTTTTTGTCACACAGCAGTTCTATATTAATTATTGCATATCATGGTAAGTAAAATAGTTGGGGCAAGAAAATAGAAGGCCCATGTTTAAAAGGAAATGATTATATAATAAGGTTGTATTCCAGGTCAAAGGAAAAGGATAGTCAATTACTAGGAGTCAGCCATTTTGCTAACCTCCTGGAAAAATGTTAAGTCAGATCCTTACTTTCACACCCAAAGGAAAACAAATCTGGATGAATTAGAAGTGTAAATATTAAAAATAAAAATACGGGCAGTATTTCTGTAATCTCAGTGTGGGAAAGCCTTCCCAAGCAAGACTCAGAGGCCTAAAGAAAATGACTGATTCAGCCAATAACAAAATTAAACATTTCTAAGATTTAAAAATACTATTTAAAATGTTAAAAGACAAATAGCAAACTGGAAAAAATGGTAAACATATTTATATATCCAAGTGAACACTGACTATAAAAACTATTGTAAAACAATGTCTTCTACAGTTTCAAATATATGCAGCATTAATTCATGACAACAATAGCAGATAAGTCGATAAAACTAAAGTTGAAGTGACCTAAACTTCTTGTATTATCTGAGAAAAGAGTAAGAGCAACAATTAGCATTAGACTCTTATAATCTAAGCTTGTATGTTGTAATATGTAATAAAAGACTAATAAAATAATATGTAGCTTCCAAACTAGAGGGAGACTATGAACCTAAAGAAAGACAAAAAAAGAGAAAAAGGAACAAAAAAGAGGTAGGGCAAATAGAAAGCACACACTAAAATGTTCAAACTAAAGTGTTTTTTAACCCAAGTACATGAATAATTACAATAAATGTCTATGAATAAGTTCTGTAATTAAAGATGAATATTTTCAAATTTGAATTTCAAAAACACAAATTATAAACAATATATATCTAAATTGCAAGAATACAGAAAAAGTGAAAGAAAAGGAGGTGAAATAAATACAGTTCAAAAACTAATCCAAAGAAAGCGGATACTAGCTTATTAAAGAAAAAATAGAAATAAATGGTATACTTTATTCTAAAAGAATCAACCCACCAGAAAGAAAAACAGTTCCCTATTTGTACGCATATAACATTACCTCAAAATTTTTAAAGCAAAACTTGACAAAACTACAAGGAGAAATACAAATCTACACTCACAATAGTAACTTTGAAACACCACACGAAATCAAGAAAGATGAAGTAAATGTGAAGACTGTAATTTGCCCAAATGCACATTTATTGAAAACTGCACCCAACAACTGTGAAACAAATAATCCTTTGAAAAACACAAATCATCTACAAAACTTGTCTATATGCTGAGCTGTAAAGCAAGTCTAAAAAAAATTCAAAGCACTGATATCATACTGAGTTTCCTCTCTGATTACAGTGCAATTAAGCTTGAAATCAATAAAAAAACAGAAAATTACCTAATATATGGAAATTAAGTAATAAACATCTAAATAACTCATAAGTAAAAGGGAAAAAATCACAATGAAGTTAGAGTAGATTTTTAGCTGAATGGTAACAAAAAAATACCACTTGCCAAAATTTGTGGGATGCAACTAAAGCTGAGTTCAGAGGGGAGTTTATAATCTTAAACACATATTTAGAAAAGAAGAAAAACTAAAAATCAAGTAAGCATCCATCTCAATAAGCCTAAAAGCAGCAAAATAAAACCAAGATAACAGAAGGAAAGGAATCATAAATATAAGAGCAGAAATTAATTAAGTAGAAAAGAAACATCCAGTAGAGAAGATCCACAAAGCAAAAAGTTGGTACTAAAAGAACTAATATAATAAGATTGAGCAAAAACCAGTGAGACTGATCAATTTTAAAATATATACAAATAACAAGTATACAATGGGAGAAAATTCTTGCAATCTACCCATCTGACAAAGGGCTAATATCCAGACTCTACAAAGAACTCAAACAAATTTACAAGAAAAAATCAAACAACCCCATCAACGAGTGGGCAAAGGATATGAACAGACACTTCTCAAAAGAAGACATTTATGCAGCCAACAGACACATGAAAAAATGCTCATCATCACTGGCCATCAGAGAAATGCAAATCAAAACCACAATGAGATGCCATCTCACACCAGTTAGAATGGCCATCATTAAAAAGTCAGGAAACAACAGGTGCTGGAGAAGATGTGGAGAAATAGGAACACTTTTACACTGTTGGTGGGACTGTAAACTAGTTCAACCATTGTGGAAGTCAGTGTGGCGATTCCTTGGGGATCTAGAACTAGAAATACCATTTGACCCAGCCATCCCATTACTGGGTATATACCCAAAGGACTATAAATCATGCTGCTATAAAGACACATGCACACGTATGTTTATTGCAGCACTATTCACAATAGCAAAGACTTGGAACCAACCCAAATGTCCAACAACGATAGACTGGATTAAGAAAATGTGGTACATATACACCATGGAATACTATGCAGCCATAAAAAATGATGAGTTCATGTCCTTTGTTGGGACATGGATGAAACTGGAAACCATCATTCTCAGTAAATTATCGCAAGGACAAAAAAACCAAACACCGCATGTTCTCACTCATAGGTGGGAACTGAACAAGAACACATGGACACAGGAAGGGGAACATCACACTCTGGGGACTGTTGTGGGGTGGGGGGAGGGGGGAGGGACAGCTTTAGGAGATATACCTAATGCTAAATGACGAGTTAATGGGTGCAGCACACCAACATGGCACATGGATACATATGTAACAAACCTGCACATTGTGCACATGTACCCTAAAACTTAAAAGTATAATAATAATAATAATAAATAAATAAATAAAATACGATTGAGCAAAAACCAGTGAGACTGCTCAATTTTAAAATATATACAAATAACAAGTATCAGAATAGAAAGACAGTCATCACTACAAATGCTACATAGGTATAAAAAAGATAGCAAAAGGAAATTATGCACTACTTTACGCCAATAAGTTAGAAAATTTATATAAAATGTACAAATCTTAGAAAAACAACTTTCCTATTGTAACTGAAACAAGAAGAGATAGAAAGCAAAGCAATCTTATATTTTAAAAATGGAATCTGCATTTTAAACCTTCCCTTTGCTCTCCCAAAAAAGCAAAAATGCCTGACCAAACAGCAAATTCTCCTAAATATTTAGGAAAGAAATAATGCCAATTTTAAACAAACTCCTTCAGAAAATTAAAAAAATAAAAACAGAGAACAATTATGTACACATTTTATGTAGCTAGCTTTTCCTTACTACAAAAAACTGACAAGGAAGGACATTATGTGAAAAGAAAATGACAGGCCAATTTAACACATATGTTAAAACCTTAAGCAAACTATTAGCTAACCAAATCAGCAACTTTTTATAAAGAAAAATATACCCCATAGCCCAGATGAATTTATCCCAGGAATATAAGGTTGGTTTACTATACCAAAAAATTAGTGTAATTCGCCATGTTAATAAAGGAGAAATATCATTTCGTCATCTCAATAGCTGCATTAAAAGCATTTGATTATAGTCAACATCCATTTACAACTTAACACACACAGACACATACACATCTTAGCAAACTCAAAATAGAAGTGAACGCTCTTAATCTTAAACCTACTTATCAAAAACAACAATATCCACCATATCAAATGGTAAAATGTTGAAAGCAGTCCCTTTAAGATGCAAATGAGACAAATATACCTATTACAGATATTTTTATTAAACATTATACAGGAGGTGCTAACCACTGCAGTGGAGGCAGAACAGGAGACAAAAGACCTATCTTTTGCGAAGAAAGAAATAAGCTTTTATTTTTTACAAACAATATGACTGCATATATAGAAAATCTAAAAGAATAATGGGACAAATATAACAACAATAAAAAAAAGTATATGAAAAAGGAGCTTGCAAAAAAGTTGACATCAGACAAAGGAGAGCAGTCTCTGAGAGACAAAAATCAAACATGATACATCTATGATTGCCTGAATTTAGTCTGTAGACCACAGAACAGGGAGGTGAAAGCCAGGCAGAGCCCAGAGGACTGCTCTAGTTGAGGAAATGGAGCTTAGAGCCCAGGGAGAGCAGGACAAACAGGGTTTGCAGGGTCAGAAAAGAAAGAGTTGAACAAAGATAATCCCAGAGATCTGCAGAGGGTCTTTTTCTACATAGTATTCAGCAAAGTAGCAATTAGCATACATATGAAAGGACACTACCCAAGGCCAAGGAAAGAACCATCCAAAAGGCTTAGAGGTAACAGTATTCAGTATTCACACACAGGCCAGAATAGTGCCTGTGCCCATGAGTCAAACTGAAAACCTCTTAGTAGACATAGCATTGGGTAGAGAACTCAAAAGGATTTTGCCTCAATAATGGAAAATAACTTGTCCTATACTAAATGCCAATCTGTCCCTGCCTAAAAAATGCCCAAAGTTTGAAAGGATCAACTGCTTCCAGTAACTTAATTGCATCCCAGAACAAAGCTCAATAATATGTGTAAGTGCCGGGCGCAGTGTCTCACACCTGTAATTCCAGCACTTTGGGAGGCCGAGGCAGGCAGATCACCTGAGGTCAGGAGTTCGAGACCAGACTGGCTAACATGGTGAAATCCCGTCTCTACTAAAAATACAAAAATTAGCCTGGTGTGGTGGTGGATGCCTGTAATCCCAGCCACTCCAGAGGCTGAGGCAGGAGAATCATTTGAACCTGGGAGGCAGAGGTTGCAATGAGCCCAGATCGTGCCATTGCACTCCAGCCTGGGCAACAGAGCAAGATTCCGTCTCAAATAATAATAATAATATTTATAAGAATACAAAAATATGTGGCACCCAACAAGGTAAAAGTCACAATATCCATGACTATCAGATTACCAAGTATGGAAAGAAACAAGAAAATATAACCCAAAATGAAGAGAAAGTTCTATCAAAATCAACTCAGAGGCGACACAAAGATTAGAATTAGGACATTAAAAGTTATTATAACTCTTCCAAATGTAGAAAAATTAAATACAGACATTGAACATATTTTTAAAACATTAATTGAATTTTAGAGATAAAAACTACAATGTCTCAGAGGAAAATACACTGCATGGAATCAACAGCAGATTAGATAAGGTAAAAAATATAATTAATTTGAATGCATCATAATAGAAATGTTCCAAAATGAAGGACTCAGAGGAAGGTAGGAAAGAAGGAAGGAAGGAAGGAAGGAAGGGAGGGAGGGAGGGAGGGAGGGAGGGAGGGAGGGAGGGAGGATGGATCTATGTGCTATAGGGCAACTTTAAGCAACCTAAAAACCAAAGAAACATGAGTGCAATTAACATGAAGAAAACTATGCCAAAGCACATTACAATCAAATGCTTAAAACCAGTAATGAAGAGAACATTTTTAAAGCAGTCAGAGGCCGGGTGCAGTGGCTCATACCTGTAATCCCAGCACTTTGGGAGGCCGAGGCCGGCGGATCAGGAGGTCAGGAGTTCGAGACCAGCCTGGCCAACATGGTGAAACCCCGTCTCTACTAAAAATACAAAAATTATGGCCGGGCGCGGTGGCTCACGCCTGTAATCCCAACACTTTGGGAGGCCGACGAGGCAGATCACGAGGTCAGGAGATCGAGACCATCCTGGCTAACATGGTGAAACCCTGTAGCTAACTAAAAATACAAAAAAATTAGCCGGGCGTGGTGGTGGGCGCCTGTAGTCCCAGCTACTCCGGAGGCTGAGGCAGGAGAATGGTGTGAATCCGGGAGGTGGAGCTTGCAGTGAGCTGAGATCGTGCCACTGCACTCCAGCCTGGGCAACAGTGCGAGACTCCGTCTCAAGAAAAAAAAAAAATTAGCTGGACGTGGTGGCAGGAGCCTGTAATCCCAGCTACTCAGGAGGCTGAGGCAGGAGAATCGTTTGAACCTGGGAGGAGGAGGTTGCAGTGAGCAGAGATCGCGCCATCGCACTCCAGCCTGGGCGACAAGAGTGAGGCTTCCTCTCCAAAAGAAAAAAATAATAAAATAAAGCAGTCAGATTTTTTTAAAGATATTTTACATACGAAGCTGAGACTGACCGCAGATTTCTCTTTGGAAAGAATGTGAGCAAGGCAAGAAGACAGTGGATCAACATTTTAAAAAGTACTAAAAGAAAAAATTGTTAACCTAGAATTCTGTATCGAGTGAAGACAGCATTCACAAATTAAAGTAAAATAGCTGAGTAGATTTACCACAAGCAGACACATTACAAGAAATGTTCATGGATTTATTTCAGGCAGAAGGTAAATAATACCAGATGCAAATGTGGATCTACACAAAAGAACAGCACTGAGTTACCTATACTAGTAAATGTAATATTTTTTATTTTTTTATATCTCTTTAAAAGATAGTGACCGTAATAGCTTTGGGGTTCCTTTTTGGGGTGATGAAAATATTCTAGAGTTAGACAGTGGTGATGATTGCACAACTTAATGAACATACTAAAAACCACTGAAATATACATTTTAAAATGATGCATTTTATGGTATGTACATTGTATCTTGATGCAAGTAAATAATAAATATTTTTAAATAATTGACTGATTAAACAAAACTAATAACTATGTGTAACGCAGTTTATAACATAGGTAAAAGAAAAATACATGGCAATAATAGATGTTAATTCTCCCCAAATTGACTTACAAATTAATTGCATTCCTATTCAAAATTGCAGCAGGATATTTTTGTATAAATTGATAAGCCTATCCTAAATTTCATATAGAAATGCAAATGACCCCAAGAGACAAAACAACTCTGAAAAGGAAGAACAAATGTGCAGGATCCACAAGAATATAAAAATCTTAAAGATTGAAAATACTCACTGTTGTCAAGGGTACAGAGTAAGAGAAACTGTCTTATGGTGTTGTCAGGAGTCTAAATTGCATACCCTATGAGCCAGCAATTCCACTCCTAGCTATATACTAACAGGAATACAGGCACATGTGTACAAGGAGACATCTACTAAAGTGTTTCTATCATAGCAGCACACATCACAATAACCAAAACCTGGAAACAATCCAAATGTTCATCAGTAGTAGAACAGATCAACTGTGGTCAACTCTTATATAATGGAATTCTAAGCAAGGAAGAGAAATGACATGGATAAATCATATAAGCATGATGTTGATCGAACAGAATCTCTGATATATCTTATGCATAATTCTGTGAAGTTCAAAAATAAGCAAAAGTAATCCATGGTGTTAATAGATGCCTACTTAGATGGAAAAGTACAACAAAGTAATCACCACCAAAAATAAGAAGATACTGGTTATCTTTAGTGGAGGTGGAGTGAGCTTTCATTAGGAATGGGCAGCCAGAAGAACTTCCAAGATACTGATAATGTTCATTTTCTTGATTTAGATCATGGTTACATAGCATTGATTTCATGACAATTCATTATGTTTCTACATGTATGTTTTAAGCATATTTTCATAAGTGATACATATTTTGGAACTGAATTGCCTGGGGAAAAAAAACATTTATTTTCATTATAGTAGACTTTGGATTGTAGCTATATGTTGAATCTGCTATCTTTAATCTAAATAGACTACAAAATATTTTTAAATATGAAATAAAAATTTAAAATATATAACATACTTCTAAAGCATGGGGAAATAAAAGATTCTGAAATTTCTGGAAGTGACTAGGAATGGATAAAATGATAAGAGAATGGAAATTTAATCAATAGGAAGAAATAGCTTCTATTCTCAGCTAGCTTAAAATCTTTGGAAGAGTAGTGGTAAAGAATAAGCAATCCTTATCCCTCTTTCTTTACTCAATCAAAAGCACTTAAGCTCTTTCCAGGAGTATAATATAAATATGAGTAATGGAATTGATTTTTTATCAAACACACAAGAAAAAATCAGATGAGCTCTATTCCTTTCAAGGTATTCATCTCAGGAAGTTAGACACTTTTTGCAATGAAACTTTATTAATGCAAACATTTTGGCATGCCTCTTGAAGACCTGCCGTTAGCGCCTATGGCATTCTTTAATAACCTTCAGGATGGTAAATTCAGCCTCAGAATGAACTGAGAAAGTGATTTGGCTCTATGTCTGATAATAATACACGTAAACTCTCTCACTCAGAATGTATTGATTTGATGTAAAAATCAAAGTATGGCTGTAAAGGAATGGGACTAGTATTAAAGGAAATTCCTAAAGAAAAGTTCCTTCTGAAAAATAGTTTGAACAATAACACCATTATTGAAATAAGATTCTTACATCTTAAGTAACTACCTTAGAGATAAGCACAGACTTCGTTCACTTACTCAAAGAATGTTAATTGAAGTTCTTCTGTGTACCAGACATTGTTCCAGACCCACTTACGGATAAAGCAGGGAATTCAACGGGCAAAAACTCTGCCCTCATGTAGATTACTTGAATACATGCTTATTAAAAGTCTGCCTCATAATCTACTGTTACACTTTCACTTTCTGGATTCGTATGTTTAATGTTCTCCGTGGTCTTTACAGCATTTTTACAGTATTACAGGATTTCTGAAACTAGATCAGGGTTTGTATCTCTGTCCAACAAGATGCTACATGTATGTAAATGGTAAATTTCCAAATGGCTTTCCCAGTGGAAAATCAAGGCTTGCTTATCTTTAACTTCAGAGCTTTTAGTAAAGAAATGTAGTTGATACCCCAAAAATACATGTTTGTTTTTTGTTTGCCTGACAAGATTAAAATTCACTGGTGTATTCATAAAAACTAGAATATGATCATTTTGACTGAGCCTTGTACAGAGAATTTGGTCAAGTAGATTCTCTAATTACCTAGCAATGACAGCATTTTCCAAGGTGCCCAAGGAAGAGGGCATCCCACTAGTCTAGTAGTTCATAACTCAGCACCCTAAACCTCAAAACACCTACTGGAGGCCGGACGCGGTGGCTCACACCTGTAATCCCAGCACTTTGGGAGGCCGAGGTGGGCGGATCACTTGAGACCAGGAGTTCAAGACCAGCCTGGCCAACATGGCGAAACCCCGTCTCTACTGATTATACAAAAATTTGCCCAGTATGGTGGTGCGGACCTGCAGTCCCAGCTACTGGAAGGCTGAGGCAGGAGAATCACTTGAACCTGGGAAAGAGAGGTTGCAGTGAATGCGAGATTGCGCCACTGCACTCCAGCCTGGGCGACAGAGCGAGACTCCGTCTCAAAAAAAAAAAAAAAGCTAATGAAACAGGATGTCAGCATCTGGAAATTAGTTGCTACACACTCAGCTACTAATCAAACCTGAAAAATAAAAGCTAGCATACTAACCATACTCAGAATCGAGGAGTCAGAATTTTGTGATCACCTCCATCATCATCATCCAACAGCTTCTGACACCGACGCCACCACCTCTAATTCTACCTCATCACAAACCTTTTTTTTTTTTTTTTTTTTTAACACAGGGTCTCTCTGTCACCCAGGCTGGAGTACATTAGTGCGATCTCGGCTCACTGTAGCCTCCACCTCCAGGGCTCAGCTGATCCTCCCACCTTGGCCTCCCAAGCAGCTGGAACCACAGGTGCGAGCCAGCCCACACGGCCAATTTTTTTTATTTTTTCGTATTATAGAAAAGGAGTCTTGTTATGTTGCCAAGGCCGAATTCCTAGGCTCAAGCGATCCTCCCGCCTTGGCCTCCCAAAGTGGCCTTACAGGCGTAAGCCACGGCATCCAGCCTTTGATTCTATTTTAAAGTTGAATGGAAAGGCTTTGCTCAACGTTCAAACGCCGCTGCCCAACCTCTCTGCAAAGAGATGCGGAGTTTTGTTTTCTGACACAATTAGCAATGGGTTTGAACACAATCTGCAAGGAAGAGGAAACCAGCAGCAGCGCGGCGCTGGGCAGGCTGCAGAGCAGGGCGTTTCTGACCCTGCCCAGCGGTCGCCGTTGCGCACGGCGGTGCAGGCTGGGGGCGCTGGCCCGGCGCCCGTGCTGGCGAGGCCGCCACCCTCCCAGCAGTCTGCCTCTTGCTGGCGCCGGGCCTGCCACGCTGTCGCCTCCCCGCCGCGGAGTTTGCTTCCTGTTTTCCAAGCCTAAGTGCTTTTTAATTAGCCTTCATCACTTACCCAATTTAACAACAACCATTACGGGCTCTTTGCCGACAGCACGCCCACCTGGCATTCCTGCGCTACACCTTTGCGCGCACCGGGCCCAGCCGGCCCAGTCCCTCAAGCATTAGCAGACGGAAAATGCTCCTGAACGCCCCCGCGACTGCGTGGAGTCTGTGTGCATCTGTCCCGGCCTGGTTCCTTTTTGCTTTGGGATGGCAGGTTCTCACAGGCAGAAGCAGCTTATTGTTTATTTGTATGGCAAAATTTGATTTTTGCCAGGTCTCCTGGATATTTCCAGCGCTGTTTATAAAGAGGGAGGGAGAGCTTGGAGGTGGATACCTGTATGCAATTGATTTTTAAACTCACATCATGCAGGGATTTGGGAAGGGGATGCTTTTTGCACTTCTTTCATTTGTTATTTAATTAATTATTTTATCTGTTTAATTTATTTTGGTTTTTTGTAATTACAAAATTTGTAATTTATTTAAGAACTAAAAAAATGCCTTTTTTTTTTTTTTTTTTTTTAACTGGAGGAAGAGAATCAAAGCACGGGCAGTTTACATAGAGACCTAATCCCGGAGGCTTTCCACCTAGGATGTTTCTCCTGGCCTCCTCACCTTGCTGCCTCGCATCTGCTCCATGGGGCCATCCACCCACCCTGTAACATCCAACAGAACCCCAGAAATGCAACAGATGAGCCCTGAAGAGGAAAGGCCTCTGTTAATTTTTATTGAGCCTTGTCAGTTGAAAAGAAACACACACACACACAGACACACACACACACGCTAACCAAGAAGTCCTTAACATGCCCTTCAGCTCTACTCAACTTTAGACAGATTTCCTCCTGACTATGGGCCCCTGACTTCCCTTTCCTTAGAGCATTTACTTTAGAAAATTTGCAGTTATAAATTATTTCTCTGCCCCTTAGAGATGTAAATCTTCTCCCAGCCTCCCGCCAGTTTCACAACCCAGGAATGCCTTTCTCAAGGACCTGGGAGTTATCCTTTTGAAACATAATCATCAAGAAAGGACAGAGCTCCTATCTCTCAGTCTCTGTGGGAGCATGGGAGCCTAACTTGATAAGCATCAATTTGCAAAAACAATGTGATGGCCTAATCACATTGACAATTCCCCCATCCCCAATGTCCGCCAATACTTTTCTGCTAGCTCACTGTGTTTAAAAACTCTCCTATCTTTTGTTTCAGAAAAGTTGAGTTCAGTCTCTCTCCCCTGTTCGCGAAGACCTGAAAACATACAGCTCCTAAAAGAGATCGTAAGGGAAAAGCCCCTTGACACTGACTTCAGCAGTAATTGTTTTTTTTAAATATATAACTCCAAAAGTTCAAAAAAGATTACAAAAGCAAAAATAAATAAATGGTGCTACATCAGATTAGAAAGCTGAACAGTAAAGAAGACAATCAACGGAATGAAATGGCAACCTACAGATTGGGATAAACGTTTGCAAACCGTATATCTGATAAGGAGTTAATATCCAAAATTTATGAAGAACTCGTACAACTCAATAGCACAAAAACAAATAACCCAATTTTGTAAATGGGCAACGGACCTGAATATATTTCAGCAAAGAAGACGTTGAAGTGGCCAACAAGTATATGAAAGGTGCTCAATATAATTAATCATCTGGGAAATGTAAATCAAAGCCGCTATGAGATATCACCTCACACCTTCTCAGATGGCTATTATCAAAAAGTCAAGAGATAACAAATATTGGAGAGGGTATGAAAAAAGAGGGGGGTACTCTTGTACACTGTTGGTGATAATGTAGATTGATGCAGCCATTGTGGAAAACAGTATGGAGGTTCCTAAAGAAATTAAAAATAGAATTTCCATATGACCCAGCAGCCAGATGCAGTGGCTCACACCTGTAATCACAGCACTTTGGGAGGCTGAGGCGGGCAGATCACTTGAGGTCCGGAGTTCGAGACCAGCCTGGCCAACATGGTCAAATCCCGTCTCCACTAAAAATACAAAAATTAGCCAGTCTTGGTGGGGTGTGCCTGTAGTCCCAGCTACATGGGAGGCTGAGGCAGGAGAATCACTTGAACCTGGGAGGAGGCGGAGGTTGCAGTGAGCCGAGATCACACCACAGCACTCCAGCTCGGGCGACAGAGTAAGACTACATTTTGTTTGTTTGTTTGTTTGTTTGTTTTTGTTGTTTTAAGAAAATATAAAGGGAGATTTTTAGAAACTACTAACAGGAAAGCTGGTAAAAAAAAAAATAAGATTGTCTCTTGTATTAAATTCTCTGGATAAACTCTTAAAGCTTTAGATAAAAAGAATTAGAGATTGTCAATCACATGCCCTTATAGTGAGAAGCAAAATAGTACAAAGATTCAGGAATGCACTTTGGCAAAGTAGATCAACTGCCCTATTCATCTTCATATACTTTTGAATCAGAAATTCTACATTTAGGAATTTAGCCGAATACAATTTTACGTGTGTGTGTGTGTGCACAAGTGTATGTGTACATATAGATAATGTTTAACACAGTGTTGTTTAAAATAATAAAAATTTAGAGACAACTAAAATGTCTTACAATAAGGAATTGGTTAAGTGTATAAGCAAATCATTAAAAATAATTATTTTGGTCTACATTATTAACATGCAAAAAATTTCACATACTAATCAAAATAAAGATACTTCCACTGGAAAAATAAAAGTGAGTTTAAAAATGTTATGTAAACTTATTGCATTGGAACATGTACATTTCACTGTATTTAATCTTACCTCAAAGAAAGAACAAAAGAATAGATGTTGAACTCTAGTTTATAATATGTATGTTAAAGTATTTATAGCTTAAGTTTCTAATACCTGCAACTTTAAAATGCTTCAAAAGATAAGGTGGTGTGGTGGATGGGCAGAAAGATGGATAGATGGAAAAATGTGTATTAGAACAAATATAACAAAATTTTTAATTGTAAAGAAACAGATCTATATAGTACTAGCCCACTTTGGTTATGTGTGTTTTTAAAACTATATATTAACCCAACTTTTCTCACAAGTCTATAAAAATGGAAGTTATAGAAGTGTAGTGAAGAGAAAGAGAAGGAAAGACTGATAGACTAGAACAAAATGTTGAGAGAGCTGATCTCTGGGAGTGCTTTCCTCTTTTTCACTCTCTTACGCTTTCTGTATGTTTACCTTACAAGTGTATATTACTTTCATAATTACAGAAATAAAGATATGGCAGAGACATCCCGTTGCTTTCTAATATCCAGTCACCTCTTCTTCCCTGATAAAAGAACCCCACTGTTTTAGGTGGGCACATTACCAGCCAACTAGCAGAAGTGTTAAACGGCCCCTTGTTCATTTCATTGTGGACACGTGACTAGGTTCTGACCGAGGTGTAAGTGGAAATGTATAATACTTCTAGAAGCGAGCACCCTTTTATAAGAGTGGAAGTAACACACGGCTGAACAGGAAAGAAGGAGCCTAGGTCTCTGACAATGTGGAATGGCTTCCCCAGTCCTGGACCGCCCACTTCTAGAATTCTTTTGCATGGGAGAGAAGTGACATGCATCCTGATTTAAGCCGTTATTTTCCGGATCTTTATTACTCACAGCTAAATGTGTTCCTAACTCATATAAAAAGATTCATTTTTTAAGTTTTTTAAAAAAGCGTCGTCGTCTTATAATCTGAATTACTTAATATTTAGTTTCAATGGCTGCAAATATATAATAATAAAATGAAAATAGAAAAGGAGCGATATTTGAAAATAAGGCTAGGCTTAAAGAAAAAAAGATAAAATTTGAAGGTAAGCCCAGGATGAAATAAATGTATATGTACTGGGTACAAAATGGAAGAGGCTGTGCACAGCTGTAATTCGTCACCAGTTACTTACCCTATATTAACCAGTAAACTGACACTTCAAATCAGTGGAGTTTGGGGGGAAAAGAACTTTGATTGTTGGGGTGGATGAGACAGGGAGATAGCAGGACTGATTGAGACTTCTTAGCCACTGAGGTGAGGCTGGGGCACAACAGGCCAGGGTGCGTGGAGAAACGACCCAAGAGGCTTAAAAAGAGAAGAGCAAGAAAGAGAGACAAACACTTCACCAATTTTACAGTTTTGCCGAAGACTCTCTTTTTCACTAAATCCCATCACAACTTTTATTATAAATAATATCAAATTTTTACTCAAAATCTCATGATACAATAAAAGATAGACACAAAATATAGAAAACTGCTAAAAATTGAAGAAAAGGGGTACATTGTAAAGAAACTCTTTGATATGGTTTGGCTCTGTCCCTACCCTAATCTCATCTGGAATTGTAATCCCCACCTGTCAAGAGAGGGACCTGCTGGCAGATGGTTGGAACATGGGGGCAGTTTCCCCCATGCGGTTCTCATGATGGTAAGGGAGTTCTCACAAGATCCGGCAGTTTTAAAAGTGGCAGTTTCCCCTGCGCCCACTGTCTCCCTCTCTCTCTCTCTCTCCTGCTGCCATGTGAGACGCGCCTTGCTTCCCACTCGTCTTCCCCCGTCATTGTAAGTTTCCTGAGGCCTCCCCAGCCATGCAGAACTGTGAGTCAATGAAGCCTTTTTTCTTTACAAATCACCCAGTCTCAGGTAGTTCTTTATAACAGAGTGAAAACACTCTTCAAAAAGAAGTTTTCATTAAGATTTTTTCTTTAGCATTAAAAAAAATTAAAAGAAGTTTTCATCAGCTAAAAGGATTTTCAGCTTCAACATTAAAAAATCTTATAGTCTGACTTAGGAAATGCCAATAAAACTACCATTTGAAGGGATGACTAAGTGACTCATTTCATCCTTACACTTACTCTACAAAATGGCAGACAGATAATTTTGAAGTTCCACAGGGGTTTGTTACTTCAATGTGAAGTCATGCAGAGCTCTAAGGGAAGTATGTGGCTGGCAATCAGGCCCAGGCATCAAATAGATGCCAGTTTTGCTACTAAATTTCCTAATTTCCATAAATCGGTATTAATATTTCCCAGGAATGGAACAGAGGATAAAAGCAAGGAGCATACTGTTGGAATATCGTACCGCAGACTGCACCAGGTTCCCCAACTTTTTTCTCCATTCTGACCCAAAAATAGAGTGGGCCTTCGCCATCCTGCAACTCAGCCAGCCGCCTTTTCCCCTACAGGCTTGAACCCAAGCAGGAGCCTTGAGGATCCCCAGGCTCTGATAAAGGTGTTTAGGTTGTTGTCCATTACAAAAAAGGAAACTAGCCCGGACTCTGAGCCAAATTTCTAAAATCCTCATATAAACTCATGTCCTGACCCTCATTGTGGACACGCCTACGTAGAACATCCCTTGTCTCACTGTCCTTTCTTTGCAACCATCGCTGCAGCCCCCTCTCTACCTAAGTTTCCCCAATAAATTGATCTCCCTAAAGTTTAGTGCTTCTTTGGAATCCCAACCAGCTGCGTCTGAGGACGATTTGAGGCAATCCCTTGTGGAAACTTCCCTGCTTCTGTTTTCGGAGTGACTCCAGCCACAGTTTCAGCAAGACAAGACACCTAGATCCAGCTGAAGAGACACCAGCCAATGATAGGAACAGGTGAAAAAAGACTAGGATTAGGGCCCAGGAAAGCATAAAATAAAGCCCAACAAAGAAGCCACATGCAGAGTTTTAAGTGGGAAAAGAATATTGGTTGGGGCTGCGAGTGAAACCATGAGGTAAGGGCTTGACTATATTTAACCTTGCCAGACAAGTGGATCTGTAAGGTTAAACAAGTGGTGTTTACAATGCTGACTGGTGTGTTAATTTGGAAGAGTGGTTTAGAAAAACCTACTCATTGCTTGTCTGCTGCCAGTTAGAAATAAAGCATTATAAGTGATGTTACAGTTGTATTTAATCGGAATGGTATTAGGTTTTGTATCACTTTGGTGCAGAAGTTCTAAACTTTAAAGAATCTACCAGAAGCCTGGCACAGGGGCACATGCCTGTAGTCCAAGCTACTCAAGATGCTGAAGCAGGAGGATTGCTTGAGCCCAGGAGTTTGAGACCAGCCTGGGCAACATAGCAAGAACCCATCTCTACAAAAGAGAGAAAGAGAGTGTGTGAATCTACTCTAAATATGGGGGAAAGGACTCCATTATCATGAGTTTAGAAAACATTAAGCAAAATTAAACACTTTATAAAAAGACTTCTCAGAGGCTTTATTATGCTAATATGCACTGTGATAACCAAGAGGAGAATATAGCATGCAATGTGTCCCCAGTCCATTAATCACAGGACACATTTTGGCAGGGGGACCGGGGGCAGAGGCACAAATTCCCTTTGGGAGAGGAAAAAGCACAAACTTTCTTCAGGGCTTACTCTGTGTAGAAAATCACCATCATCATCTTTAAATTTTTTAGGAAACATTTACTCTATTTTATAGAACGAAGTGCTGCCTAATTCAACAAAAATTTTAATAATAATTAAATTTTTAGGGAACACTTATTCTATTTTACGGAATGAGGTGTTGCCCAATTCAACAAATGAAAAAAACCATTTTAAATAATAATAATGAAATTTGTATAAGTACCTGAAGATGCTCATGCTTTGCAAACACCTAGGACATAGGCCCTCTTAGAAGAAAAAGTACAAAGTTCATGTCCTTATCAGAAAACTGAAGCCAGACCTTGTTTGGGATAAATTCTTGGCCAAAGATCTAGGAAGATACTAAATTTAATAATAGATTCTATTTATATTCAATGAGTGAATGATAAAGACTTGTCAAAGTCAAACATCAGAAACATTTTATCAACAAGCCCATCTCTATTTATATTGCTTTATTTTTTATAGCACTTATCCACTTACATATTGTATATTTATTTATCTGGGTTTTTTTCCAATTTATAACTTTTAATTTAAAAGTAAACTTTAATGTCGAAAATGCAAACTTAGGGAGGGCAGAAAGGTCACACACAAGGCTGCCACTTCACACTTGGCGGGTTGCACAGCAACTGGGCAGAGGCGCTCCTCACTTCCCAGACGGTGGGGTGGCCAGGCAGAGGCGCTCCTCACTTCCCAGACGGTGGGGTGGCCAGGCAGAGGCGCTCCTCACTTCCCAGACGGTGGGGTGGCCAGGCAGAGGTGCTCCTCACTTCCCAGAGGGGTGTTTATGTTTATTGCCTGTTTTCTCACTAGAGTGTTGCCGAGTGAGGCCAGAGATTTTGTTTGCCCACCTCTGTATCCTGAGTGCCTGGAACCATGCCACTCTGTCACTGAGTAGTGCCCTCAGTAAGTACCTGATGGTTAAATACTCGAAATAACCCACACTGGTTTCTCAGCCCTCTGATAGTGAAGTTTTTCCTTTAAATATCTCATATGTCCAAGCATCTAAAATCCCTACCCTCATTCCCAGTTAGACAGAGTGAAGAAAAGGAGGTCTGTCCATGGTCAAGCTCTCTAGATTTGCCAGGGTTATGGTGAAGGTTGGGTCTTTTATTCTTGAGGGGATTGGAAGTGCTGACTCCCAATGACAACAACATCCTTTCATTTGGGAGCGGTAAGAAGTGAGATTATTCTGTTCTTTCATAGAGCCTTTAAAGAGGTCATTGGGCCTGGCACGATGGCTCACACTTGTAATCCCAGCACTTTGGAAGGCCAAAGTGGGCAGATCACTTGAGGTCGGGAGTTCGAGACCAGCCTGGCCAACATGGTGAAACCCCATCTCTACTAAAAATACAAAAATTAGATGAGCGTGGGAGCGCACGCCTGTAATCACAGCTACTCGAGAGGCTGGGCAGAAGAATCAATTCAACCTGGGAGGTGGAGGTTGCAGTGAGCCAAGATTGTGCCACTGCACTCCAGCCTGGGTGACAGAGCAAGACTGTCTCAAAAATAAAATTTTTAAAATTTAAAAAATAAAGAGATAATTAACCCTTTAAAGGTCATAGGGGTGGGGCCCTAATCCAACAGGACTGGTGACTATAAGGAGAAGAGACACCAGATCTCTTCTCTCTCCTCTCCCTTCTCCTCTTCTCCCCTCTCCTCCCCTCTCTTGCCTTCCACCTCCTCTCTCTCTCTCTCCCTCTCTCTCTCCTCAAGCATAGAAAAAAGGACACATGAAGACAAAATGAGAAGGGGCTGTCTACAAGCCAGGAAGAGAGGCCAAAAATTGTATTTCCCAACACTTTTGAGTAGTGACATGGCAAATGGCTGAAAGTTTCAGCTGGTTAGGTAAAACTATTCAAAGAAGTATGTGTCTCAGCACCAACTGGAACTATCCCAAGCTCCGATACAGGGAAACTTCTAATAGATTGATGTTTTGAAAGGGCATGTACCAAAGGTAGAATGAAGGGCAAATGAGTAGCATTGGTAAGATTAGGACAGGAAAGTTAAATAGCACCATGAGCTAAAGCTTAGGAGAAAATGCTAAGACAACACGAAGGCTAACCATGCTCAATAAATCAATGAAAATGGAAGAAATGAGCCCACTTCTTGAGAAAAACTGTGTACTAGTAATATATGAATAAGAAACAAGAGTCCTTAATAGCCCCGGTCTTCACCAAAAAGAAAGACATTCAGATTAGGAAAAGAACAAATATGGTTAAGAGGAAATTGAACAGCTAAGTAAATTACAATACTTCCATCTTTAACGTATGAGGCAGCCACTAAAAATTATGTTTCTAAAGACTCTTTAATAACATGGAAAAGGCATGGCATAAGATTAAGTGGGAGGGAAGCAGGATACAAAATTGAATCACAAATAATCTTGATTTATGAAAAAATAAAATCAGAGAGAAAGTACTGGATGGCTATCTACCAACACTGCTTGTCTCTCACTGGTAAAATTATGGGTATTTTTTGCCTCGATGTTACATTTTTATGAACTTTCAGACAATGAACATTTGTTACTTTTATAATCAGAAAATAGAAGTAGAAAACTAAAATCAAAAATAGGAGCCCAAGGTACTTGAAGCTATTGTGAGGCAGCTTTACACCAGTATTAAATGAGGCCTAGAGTCCAGACCCAGGAACTGGCAATGAGGAAATCAGTATCAGTAACACCTAAGGACTCATAAACATTAAGTCAGAGGCCAGAACACTCTCACTTTCAAAATAATGGGAATCTTAAACCCTTGGGTACTATATCTCAGGAAAACTCTTGATTTGATAGCTTTGAGAACCTGGAAAACGTGATAGAAAAGGACAGGCTTAGTTAGCTTTATTCTGCCCATCATTCCCCAAAATGTGAGCTCTGTGTTGCTTGTGATGATGAACAAAACCTAGTAGAAACAAGATGCAGAGGCCCCCATAGCCTCCAGCCCTGTGTTCCCTGGGGCCCAATGCAGTCTACTTGTAATTGGTGGCATCTGGGAGTCAGGGCATAAGTTCTCCGTTTTTCCTGGAGCCCACTTTTCCTCCCAGATGTTGCCCCTCCCTTTCTTCACTGCACTCCGCATCTGCCCTCTCCTGGTCGTTTCTAGTCTTAACGATGGTCTAGTCGGTCCCTGCTCCTTCTGGCAGGTCCTTCCAGGCTCTCTCTGCTATAGCCTTCTTTGTCCATGGGCCACTGACAGCCAGCCTTGACAACATCTGAGGATATTTTCCAGCGTGTGCTTCTCATAACTAGCCCTGCAAGACACTCCGTGATAGCCCATGACTAAGGGGACTGATGGTTTAAGCCATGAGAAACTCCCTTTGGGAGATTCCTAATGCCCATTAGCATAGTAAAGGTTTTTGAAATGCCTGCAATAAAGATGCTTGCTTAAATTTGGACAAATTTAATAAACTTCTAAGACCTTTTTTTGAAAACATCCTGTTAAATCCAATAAATTTGTAATCTGAGAGCACGCTTTGTTACCCTTGGAGGACACTGCTAACTAATGTAGCTTCCTCCCCAATAACACGTTTGGCCTAGAAATAATGTGTAGCTCCCGTGCCTTTGTCTAATATCCTGATGTTGAAATTAGGACACCAAGGCCCCTTGAGAGCATCAAGCTGCAGCTTCTGCATCAAACCACATGAGAAGTGTCTGACCTGCCCAAATGGAAGTGGACTCCACCTCACTGCAACCAACAGACTGGAGTCCTGATCCTCTCACTTTATTCCCTCTGACCCTTTCTTCTGAGCTATGTTCTGCTTCTTACATCTCTCATGCTATCCACCAAAGACTACTCTGCATAAAAGCTCAGACAACCAGCAGATATTACCAAAGAGGCAATCAATCAAACAACCCATTATCCAGCCTTGCTCACAACCTATCTTTTCCAGGGTTTTTCTAGAAAGGATATTTACATCTTGATTGGTTTTTGTGATAATTAACTCATAGCTCACTCACTACTTCTTTAGGAACACCTCCCTGACCAGATCGGAATCCCAGCTGTAGTCTCTTGCCCCCTCTTTGGCACCATAAGCCACTCCATGAAGTACCTGTCACAGTTACTGCATCACATGTATTTGTATGAACGTGTAATTAATGTCTGTCTCCCTCACTAATACTCATGCACAATGAAAACTGTATTCCACATACTACCACATCAAATGTTTTACAAATTTTTCCACTTAATCCTCATAACAACCCAGTTAAGCAAGGAGGTGAGGAGCTGCAGTTATTATCCCCATTTTATAAATGAAAAAACTGGGGAATAGTAGTTAAGGAACTTGACCAAGATTAATAGCTAATGAATGGCAGACTGGAATTTGAATCCACGCATTCTGATTCCAGAACACATATGACCCTCTAGGCCCTATTATCTGGCCACTAGACACTAAATTCCATGGGGAATGGACCATATCCAATTTTGCTCACCACTGTATCTCAAGTGCCTAGCACATACAATCTTTCATTATATTTTGGGGGGTTCTGTGTTTCTTTTTTTTAAGAGATGGGGTCTCACTCTATCACCCAGGCTGGAGTGCAATGGCATGATCATAGCTCACTGCAGCCTCAAACTCCTGGGTTCAAGTAATCCTCCCACCTCAGCCTCCTAAGTAGCTGGGACTATAGGCACAAGCCATTACACCTGTGTATTTTAAATGAATAAATGAATGGATAGATAAATATAATTCAAGTATAAAATTCAAACATTTCAGAAATATACAATATAAAAAATAAAAATCATCCATAATCCTACCACCACCCCGCCCAGGTAAAACAATTTTCAGCAGTTTTCTAACTATTCCTTACAAAGCAAAGCTTCACCAGGCAGTGTCATGAAGTACATTCGGTATGTGACTGATTCCATGAACGCTGGGGACCTCATGAAGATAATAAATATTCCACTCAGGACATTGCATTACATTGGTGCACTCTCCACTCACCTTACCTCTGCTGCCACCACACAAATGCTCATGTGTGGCTTAATATGAACAGATAATGAATAAACAGATGTTTATCACCAAAGCAGTAAATAACATCATACACAATATCTGTGGTGAAAAAAGGAACTATAGGCTCACTAAGAGTACAGTTATGTAGACTCAAATGGAATGAGTAACAAAACTCAGAAATGAATGCAATAAATATTAAAACTGAAAAGGAATCCATAGTAGCAGCCACATGCTATCTCTGTTTCTGGCCTTTCCTACATTTCTAGTTACCATTTCAATGAAAACAGAATGCATTGTCATTTGGTCATTTCTGTAGATAACACAAAACAGAGAAATAGATATTCTAGATGATAAAATCAGTTTTTAAAATTATTCCCACAGATGGAAATAATGAATCAAAACCAACAAGATTAAATTTAGCAGCATATAATATAAAGTCTGGATATAAGTTCTAAAACTCAATCATATAAATTTAGAATGGGGGCCCCATTTCCTTGTTAGCTTATAAGAAAACCTGGACACAGCAAAAGGATGATTAAGCAATCCACACTTAAGCAGCAGATATCAAAACCAGTTTCCAAACTTAGATGTGCGGGAAATATCTATTTTCTATAACTCGGTTCAACTTCTGACTTTGAGATCTAAATCTGCCAAGCAGGCAAAAAATACAATCTCGGTCATTCTTGAAAATTGTTCACCTCCCTAGAAAGTTTCAGGAGTCTTATACAGTGGCAAGGCCCGGGGGATAGGGTGGACCCTTCTGTCCCAGGACGTTTGTCTGCACAACCTGTAAGGACCCAGGGCCCTACTGCTCCATGGCGCTCTTGGGCCATCCAGACCCTTGCCAAGGCCTAAGCTGTCTCTGCTTTCCACCTCCCACTTCTGTTGCCATCAAGTAGGACTGGATCCCCATTACTCAGGAACCCACAGGCCTCTTTCTCCACCTCTCTCCCATCCTCTGGCCTCCTTTTTGGCCTCGGGAAATTATACTTGCAGAAATACTTTATTTTTCTGTTTGGCAAATCCCCTAGACCCTCACACAACTTCAGTAAACATTCCAAGTTCCACTATGGGCTTAGGCTTTTGGAAACAAAGTCCAGAAGACTACACATTGCTTCTGCTCTCCACCTGACATACATCTCTCTGGGGCAGCAAGGGAGTGCAGGCTACCTGCTTGAATTGGAGGAATGAAAAGGGAAGATACAAAAAGAAACAAATCAATATCTGAAAATACGCAGCCATAAAGGTAATGGAACATTATTTTATGATATTACAAGCAATTCAATGGAGGGGCAAAATTAGAAGAAAATGTGTACATGAAATAATGTTAAGTGAGAAACAAAAATACATACCTAAGAATGACTCCAACGTGGAAATATATATTTTTATAAGCATTGAAAGCTAATTTGAAATGACATAAATTGATTTTATGTCCATTGTAATATTTTTATGTAAAACTAAGTGCATAATGACTTTGAGAGAATAAACCATACCAAAGAAATATAAGACCAATTAGAATCTTTTTAGCAATATTTAATTTTTATAAACTCAATGTGAGCTAATAAAATGTTTGTTTAAGGAAAGTTAATGCAACTTAGAGGTGTGTGGCAGAAACTGCTAGCCATTTAATAAAATATATTCTTCCTCCATTGTAATTGAATTGTAGCAAGTCACCTGGCTGCCTAAGCAGACCACATTCCCCAGTCTCTCCTGTAGCAGGTGTAGTCATATAACTAAGTTATTGCCAGTGGAACCAAACTGGAAGTGACGTGTGCCACTTCTGAGCCCACAGTGGGTCTGCCTTCTCCTTGCTGTCTTTTCCTACCTTTCTAGCTAGGACCCATCCATGGCTGCTACCAGCTTCAACTAAGATGATTCCAAGGCCCTAAGGGATGGCAGAACAGCACACCAGAAGGCACCTGAATCCCTAAATGACCAAGTAGAGCAGCACTCCCCACCAGCTTAGAATGTTCACCTCTGACTACCACAGGAGTAGTTTAACTCAGTTTCTCTCTTGTTTCTACAACTTTAGCTTACCCAGATAAATACAGTGTGCATCACCAGAAGCCTTACATTCAGCCCTATTTAGTTGATTATATAACTGTACTTTTTCAGTGATTAACTCTGTTCCATTGATACCCTAAAGAAATAGGTTCCATTTTAAAAAGAGATTATATAAAACAAAAGCATAACCCAAAGGCAAAAGCTAAGATGGACCTCTTCTTCTGGTGGCAGAGGGAGAGAGAGAGAAGAGGGTTGAAGCAAATATCTATTGAAGTCCTATGGCAAGCACTTCACAGGGCATCTCACATATATTATGCCATTCCACTCTCAGAACTGGGGTTTAGTCTGGAGCAAGAGATCCATCTTCAAATACTTGAAAGGCCATTCTAAGGGAAAAGACATTCTCTATCTTTTTTAAATTTTTGCATACTTTTTATCATGTGTAAATATATTCTCACTGTAACACACTCTCAAAATATAGGAAGACATGGAATAAACCATGGTAGTTGCTGTCAAACCTCTTTCTTCTCTCCAACTCCCCTCCAGAGTTACCCATGTTATCATTTCAAAGTGTATTCATCTGTAGATTTATTACTTGCAACCAAGCAGTTCACACACCATGACCTGCAGGAATCCTTCCTTGAGCTTCTGCCCTCAAAATTAGCTAAGGTAACTTCTCTTGTACCATCATAGCACTAGTACCATTCCCTAGCCTTGTACTTAAACATGATACACTATTTACTTAACTGTCTTGCCCAATCGACTGTACGTTCTTTGAGGACAAGAAGCCTTTTATTTATTCGAATAACTGCACAGAGACTTCATAGTAAATTCAATAAATGTCAAACTGAATGAAGTGAAGTTAAAGGGAGGCAGATCTTGTTCAATGAACCCCAAGTCAAAGATTTAAAAAATCGCTGTTCAAGGTAGAACCAAATGCTTTGAATTAACTATCTTTTAAGTCAGAGAGCTTTAGAGAAAAGGTTTTGAGTCAAAGAGTTTCTTACATTCTAAGAGAATTTGGCTAATCCATGACCAATACCTCTTTTTTTTTTTTTTTTTTTGAGACAGAGTCTCACTCTGTAGCCCAGGCTGGAGTGCAGTGGCGCAATCTCGGCTCACGGCAAGCTCCGCCTGCCGGGTCCACGCCATTCTCCTGCCTCAGCCTCTCCGAGTAGCTGGGACTATGGGTGCCCGCCACCACGCCCGGCTAATTTTTTTGTATTTTTAGTAGAGACGGGGTTTCACCGTGGTCTCGATCTCCTGACCTCGTGATCCACCCGCCTCGGCCTCCCAAAGTGCTGGGATTACAAGCATGAGCCATCGCGCCCGGCCTCCATGACCGATACCTCTTAACTCCAAAATTTAATCGTCTATAAATCCTTGTTCCACTTAAAACACTTACTGTGTATTTCCGAGAGCTACAAGAGAGGATCCAACATCTAATATTTTCTCCTTCTTCAGTCAGGGCTCTTCTCTATTATGATCCTCCCTGGGTCTTTCTTCAAGACTCTGAGACAAGGAAACAGACCTCTCGTTAAGAAAAGAATAAAATGTCCAGACCCTATTTCCGTAAGTGGCTTAACCACAGTTCTCGCTCCTCTTCAACGCAAGAGGATGAGTATGGTTACCCAACAGAATTTTTTTAAACAATATTCTTTTGTATGTTAAAAAAAGCATGCATTTATGTTTGCTGAATTCTTAAATGTTAATAATTTTATTTCTGTAACAAGAATGTTTCACAATAAGCTGCACTTCCATAAAAACAACATTTAAACTGAACCATGGTCATTTTTCTTCCCTTATGGGTAAAGAACCAGGTTACATTTAACTTAATGGAGTTATTTTCCTGTTTCCTCTACTCTTTAACTTACTTCTTCTTCTAGATCTATTATTCCCATTAAATTTTCATAATATCCCATTAACTAAATGAAAAGAATTTTGCATGGTATGAGGTTGGAAAGAAAGCATTTCCTTTCATTATTGTCATGAGACATTTTTTTTTGCTAAAAGATTTTTTGTTTTTCCTACGGACCTTTAGTTTGCTCTCTTTCAGGATTTTTATAATTATACTACTGTTATCATTTCCCCCTTAAGGACAAATTGAATTACTTTGAGTTTATCTCCAACCTTTAGCATTATTTTCAAATTATTGGATATCTAATTAGAGAACATTCTTTCATAAATAACATTTCAAAACCATACCACTGAATGGTTGAATACCTGCTGTTACCTCAATTTTTTTTCTCAGGTTCTTCTAAAACAGCTTTCACTGAACAGTGAACACTGTTGCTGTGTTGCAAAGATGAAAGCAAAATTCCATGTGTGAAGCCCAAATTGAAATCACAGAAGGCAGGATTCACACTGCTAATTGTTGCTTAGCAATAAAATGTGCAAAACCTGCTAATGGAACAGTGACACCAGGCACCAGAGGCATCTGTATCCACATTGGCAGTAAATTAGGGAATTAGAAACTCTACAGTAACAGCAAGAAAAGGAATTCCACCCCTTAGGAACCCAGTGAGGGTTTCTGCACTTGTTCCTGCTTACTGCTCAGTTGAAAAGAAAGTCTCTTCATCCACTAGATACTGCTATTGTGACACTTGAAGACTGCAAGGAAATAGATGCTCGGAGGTTCAGATTATTCTAAAAGTGTCCCTGATGGATTTGCACGTGCCTACAAAAAATAGTATTTTTTTCCCCTGTCGAAAAGATTTGCAGTAAAGATAGACCTTCAAATCCCAGCTTGTACGTTTGCTAAGGGAGCAGAGTGGGACAAGAAGCTCTGTCACTGCCACCTCATCACAGGTGTTCTGTGGGTAGTAGTCGGCCTCCAGTACAGAGACCGTGTGTCAGGAACCAAAACAAAGAGCCCACACTGTAGGAATAAACTAACAGTGGGTCTTCACCTGAGAAACGACTCCGGCCTTTTCTGGCTGTGCTCTGCTTCGGTTTTGTTCTACCTTCATTTGCTCCTGAGAGCGTTTCCAAGATAAAGTGTGCCAAGCTGTCTGACAAGGAATCAGTGTTTACCTGTTATCTGCAACTTCTCTGATTACATTTAAATCAAATCCACAGGATGGTGGGCACGCAGAGGATGCTTGGGGATTCAGTAAGTAGAAACTCACTTCATATGAAATCAACTTTAAGGAAAAAAATTATATCAAAAAAAGACAACAAATGCTTTCAGAGAGAGAGAAGACTCCTATATACCATGAGGGGACTGCTGAGCCACAGATGCTGAGAAGCCAAGCCACAGTCTCCCTTTCCTTAGAATCTGTCTCAAGAAACCCTTGTTGATGATACATACGTGTCCTACTCTTTGCTAAGTGCATTGGGCAACATAAATATTTTGTCTATGATCCCTTACTTGTTAATAATGTAGAAAAGATAATATGCATGAGCCAGTTGGGAACTTACAAGAGATGATATAAAAGCTATAAAGCACTTTGGGAGGCCTAGGCAGGAAGATTGCGTGAGCTCAGGAGCTCAAGGCCGGCCTGGGCAACATAGTGAGACCTCAACTCTACCAAAACAGAAAAGAAAAGAAAAAGAAAATAGCCAGGCATAGTGGCACATGCCTGTAGTCCAAACTACTCAGGAGGGTAAGGAGGGAGGATCACTTGAGCCCAGAACTTTGAGGCTGCAGTAAGCTGTGATCGCACCACTGCACTCCTGCCTGGGAGACAAAGCAAGACCCTGTCTCAAAAAAAAGCTATCAAGAGCTGCATGCTGAAACAAATTCATTTATTTCGCAGTTATCTAGCCTGCCTTTAATGACAACCTGTTATTCCCTAAATTGGTGAATGAAAAATATCCAGATGCTTAGCAACCCAACGGGCACTTTGTAAATGCTTTTCATTGAAGTATACCTAACACACTGTAAAGTCCACACATTTTATCAGTATTTCTCAGTACATTTTTTCACTTACATAGTGTATACCCATGTAACCAACCACATCGATCAAGACTTAGAAATTCCCAGCACTCTTGAATGTTCTTGCAAGCAATATTGCCCCCCAAATAACCATCATTTTAACGTCTACCACAGCAGATTAGTTGTGCCTATTGTTGAACTTCATATACATAAGGTCACTGAGTATTTTACTCTTTAATGTCTAGCTTCTTTCACTCAACATTACGTCTGAGAGATTCATCCATGTTGCAATTAGTATTTTTTATTGCAGTGTAGTATTCTATTGTGCAAATATCCACAATGGTTTATTTACCCATTCTCCTTTGATGGACATTTGGGGTTATTTTCCCATTTGAACTACTATGAATAAAGCTGCTATAAACATTCTTGTATATATCTTTTGGCAGACATGAGCGCACATTTCTGTTAGGCATCCACCCAGGAGTGGAACTGCTAAATAGGTAAATGTTTAGCTTTGGCACATACTGCCAAGTTTTCCAAGTAGTTGTGCCAAACTGCACACCTGCCAGAGATGGAGTTTCACATTCCCCACATACTTGCCAAGATTTGGTATTGTTAGTCTTTTAATGTAGCTATACTGGTGAAGTATTGTGGTTTTAATTTGCATTTTTCTAATGACTAGTGATACTGAACATCTTTTTTAATGTTTAAGATGCTTTTGTTTACATTTGTTACAAGACTGAGAAAATCTTAACTATTCCTATCAAAGAGGAATATCCTTTCCATGTGGGTGGCAGGGAAGTGAAATTTCCCCTATCTCGCGTGCTCTGAAAACCAGGGAGGAAATTGACACTAGATTCTGAAGAAGAGAGCAGTCATCCTTGAGGAAAAGAGCCCTTTCCTTGGGCAAGTGGTTAATGTGGCATTGGGCCTTCAGCGTGTGAGTAGAAGCTGGTGAAATGCTTATGAACACCTTTTTATATGCTCATTGGCTATTTAAATATAGTCTGTTGTAATAACCCTCCAGCAGATATGTTTGAAAAGGGCTGCGGTTTCAAATGATCATGATGCAAGTCTGCTGATCTTGTGGGCCTCAGAGAGTCTATGTCCTGATTAGCAAAGGATGCCAGAGCCATGACTTTCGTAAAAAGGGAAGCCTCAAGAATGAGCTGCATGTCACTGGAGCTATTTTAGCAAAGACTAGACAGAAAGTAAATTAGTAGAAGAATGTAAATACCAGCTACAAGGTGAGACCAAATATACTTAAATGTCTCTTCCAACACGGATAAGTGCTACAGGGATTCAACTGTCGCTAGATCAGTGAAAACTGGAAGGCAGAGGGTTGAAGTCAGGGCATGAACCTGTTAACTGTTGAGTATCTGTTGTGTGCCATAGACAGTACTAAGCCTTTACATGCATTATTTCATTTAATTCTCACAGCAATCATATATGGTAGATAGTATCTATATTAGTTATTTATTGCTCCATAATAATATTACCACAAATTTAGCAACTTAAAACAACATACTTTATTATCTCATGGTTTTCTGGGTCAGAAGTCCAGGCATGGCTGAGCTAGGTCCTCTGCTAGGCTATAATCAAGGTGTGGGCCAGAACTGGGCTCTCATCTGAGGCTCAACTGGGGAAGGATCGGCTTCCAAGCACATGACTGTTGGCAGCATTCAGTTCCTTGCAGGCTGCCAGACTGAGGGTCTCAGTCTCTTTTTGACTGTTGGCTACTTTCAGCTCCTGCCACGTGGCCCTCTCCATAAGGCAGCTCATAACCTGGCAGCTTGCTTCTTCAAAGCATAAGGAAGAGGGTTTCCTATCAAAACAGAAGTTACAATCATATGTAACACAATCATGTAAATGTAATCATGTATATTCTGTTACTTTTGCCATATTCTGTTGGTTAGGAGCAAGTTGCAAGTCCTGCCCATGTTCAAAGGGAGGGAAAGACACATCAGAGCAGGGATCATGGGAGCCACCTTAATGTATTAGTCCATTTTCACACTATAAAGAATTCCCTGAAACTGGTTAGTTTATAAACAAAACAGGTTTAATTGACTCACAGTTCCACATGATTTGGAGGCCTCAGGAAACTCACAATGATGATGGAAGGTGAAGGGGAAGCAAGGCACATCTTACATGGTGGCAGGAGGGATGGGGGGAACTGCCAAACACTTTTAAAGCATCAGATCTCATGAGAACTCACTCACTATCATGAGAACAGCATGGAGGAAACTGCCTTCATGATCCAATCACCTCCCACCAGGTCCCTCCTTCAATACATTGGGATTACAGTTGAGATAAGATTTGGATGGGGACACACAGTCAAGCCATATCATTCCACCCCTGGCCCCGCCCAAATCGTATGTCCTTCTCATATTTCAAAACCAATCATGCCTTTTCAACAGTCCCACAAAGTCTTAACTCATTCCAGCATTAACTCAAAGTCCAAGTCCAAAGTCTCATCTGAGACAAGGCAAGTCCCTTCCCACTGGGAGCCTGTAAAAATCAAAAACAAGTTAGTCACTTCCAAGATACAATGGAGATACAGGCATTGGGTAAATGGTCCCATTCCAAATGGGAGAAATTGGTCAAAACAAAGAGGCCACAGGCCCCTGCAAGCCTAAAACCTGGCAGGGCACTCATTACATCTTAAAGCTCCAAAATAATCTCCTTTGACTCCATGTCTCACATCCGGGGCATGTTGACACAAGGAGTGGACTCCCAAGGCCTTGGGCAGCTCCACCCCTGTGGCTCTGCAGGGTACAGCCACCTTGGCTGCTTTCCTGGGCTGGTGTTGAGTACCTGCAGCATTAACAGGTGCACAGTGCAAGCTGTCAATGGATCTGCCATTCTGGGGTCTGGAGGATGGTGGCCCTCTTCTCACAGCTCCACTAGGTGGTGCCCCAGGGGGGACTCTGTGTGGGGGCTGCACAACTCCACATTTCCCCTCTATATTGCCCTAGTAGAGGTTCTCCATGAGGGCTCCACCTCTGCAGCAGACTTCTGCATGGATATCCAGGCATTTCCATACATCCTTTGAAATTTAGTCGGAGGCTCCCAAAGCTCAGTTCTTGTCTTCTGCACACCTGCCAGCCCAACACCACGTGGAAGCTTCCAAGGCTTGGGGCTTGCACCCTCTGAAGCAACAGCCTGAGCTATACCTTAGCCTTTTTCAGCCATAGCTGGGGCTGGAATGGCTGGGATGCAGAGCATCAGTATTGAGGCTGCACAGAGCAGCAGGGCCCTGGGCCTGGCCCACAAAGCCATTTTTCCCCCTAGACCTCTGAGTCTGTGATGGGAGGGGCTTCTGTGAAGGTCTCTGATATGCCCTGGAGATACTTTCCCTGTTATCTTGGCTATTAACATTCAGCTTCTCATTACTTATGCAAATTTATGCAGTTGGCTTGACTTCCTCCCCATAAAATGAGTTTTTCTTTTCTACCACATGGTCAGGCTGCAAATTTTCCAAAACTTTATGCTCAGCTTCCCTTTTAAACATAATTTTGTATTTCCAATGATCTCTTCATGAATGCATATAACTGAACACTTTCAGAATAATCCAGGTCACATCTTGAATGCTTTGCTGCTTGGGAATTTCTTCTGCCAAATACCCTAAATCATCTCTCTCAAGTTCAATGTTCTACAGATCTCTAGGGCAGGGGCAAAATGCCACCAGCCTCTTTGCTAAAGCATAGCAAGAGTGACCTTTGCTCCAGTTTCCAAGAAGTTCCTCATCTCCACCTGAGACCACCTCAGCCTAGACTTCATTTTCCATATTGCTATCAGCATTTTGGTCACAACCATTCAACAAGTCTCTAGGAAGTTTCAAACTTTCCCTCATCTTCCTGTCTTCTTCTGAGCCCTCCAAAGTATTCCAATCTCTGCCCATTACCCAGTTCCAAGTTGCTTCCACATTTTTTAGGTATCTTTCCAGAAGTGCCCACTCCTGCTACTAATTTTCCATATTAGTCCATTTTCACACTGCTATAAAGAACTCCCTGAGACTGAGTAAGTTATAAACAAAACAGGTTTAATTGACTCACAGACCTCAGGAAACTTACAATCACGGTGGAAGGGGAAAGGGAAGCGAGGCATGTCTTACATGGTAGCGGGGGGTGGAAACTGCCAACACTTTTAAAACATCAGATTTCATGAGAACTCATTCATTATCAGAAGAACAGCATAAGGGAAGCTGCTCTCACGATCCAATCACCTCTCACCAAGTCCCTCCCTCAACATGTGCGGATTACAATTTGAGATGAGATTTGAGTGTAGACAGAGCCAAACCATATCAACTACTATTATCCTTACTTCACAGGTGAAAAAAATGAACTAAGAAAGGCAGAATAAGTTGCCAAGTACAAGTGTATCTATATCCAGGGTTTACTTTCTTAACCACTATAGTACCAGGTAAAGGTTCAAAGAGGAGGTGAAATGACAGCTGGAATGGCTTATTCTGAATAAGCTTAGAGAGTGGGTTGGCAAAACCAACATGAGCAAGGAGGCAGGAAAGAATGGGTATTTGCAGGAGAGCAAGGAAATTGGTCCAATTAAAATACAAAGTTTATTTGGGTGATAGGGAACAAAGGCTGGATAGCTAGAGTAGCACTAAACTCCTAGAAAGTCTAATGGAGATGCATCAGTCTTACACAGTATTCAATAGGGAACCAGTGTCAATTTTTAAGCAGACGTTTTTAAAGTATTAAGATGAATCAAGTATCACAGCCTCATGCTAATCAATATATCTGAAACTTCTTAGAAAAATAAATCTTGATGTTAACCAAAGTAGATATCCATCTCTACTTGGCAATGCCTTTTAAAACATGGCTGTAAATGATTTAAACAAACAAATATTGACTACTAGGTAAAATGTTTCTCACGGGAGCATCTTTGGTGAGATATAAATGGAGGAAAGACTTTGCAATAGAAAAAGCAACTCTTTTTTGGAGATCTTCCTTGTCCTACTCAAGTCATAACTCCTAGAACCCATGCTCTTCTTGGTCACTCCTGTCAATGGTGAGCTGTGAGACAGGACACTGTGAAAATCAATTATTCTCTAAGCATTGGATCACGTGACCCTCCAATCCAAAGGACCGCCAGCCTGACTCAGGCCAGTCTGACCCACTAGTGGTCTTATGGAATGGAATGGAGGGAAAAAAATGCTGTATAAAATAATCAGTGGAAATTATAAAATCAAGTGTTTCCTCTATCCAACATTTATGTTACTTGCTTTCACTCCTTCCAGATAAACAAAATCACCGTGATGTTCAGTATAATGACACGAGATAACTGGCTGGCTCTCCACTAACAATTCAGAGTGTGGATTTAGAGTCAGGCTGCCTGTGTTGGAATCCCTCCTCAACTTGCAAACTGTGGGACCACAAACAAGTTACTTTTCTTACTTAAACCCCAGTTTCCTCATATATAAAATGGTGAGTAAATATATCCTTTGTAGCAACATGGATGCAGCTGGGGGCCATTATCCGAAGTGAATTACACAGGAACAGAAAACCAAATACTGCATGTCGTCACCTGTAAGTGGGAGCGAAACATTGGGTACGCATGGACATAAATATAGGAACAATAGGCATTGAAGACTACTAGAGGGGCCAGGGAGGGAAGAAGGGCTGAAAAACTCATAGCTGCTATGCTCACTACCTGGATAACAGGATCATTTGCACCCCAAACCTCAGCATCACGAAATATACCCAGATAACAAACCTGCACATGTACCCCTTGAATCTAAAATAAAAGTTGAAAGTATTTTTAAAAAATAAAATAAAAATAGCAAGTAAAAGTGAGAAAATGCATAATAAGGTTTGTAGAAGGATAAAATGGGACAATGCATAATGAGTTTCATATAGGGAATGAACTCGACACATTAAAACATTCATGATTACATCATTAGTGCACAGTGTAACAATTTGCTACTAAAAGTATGATAAATTTCGTTGAATAAAAAATTCAGTAGAATGAACACAATTATGAATCCTTTTCTAGCCTGTGCTTTTCCTGCAAGTATACACGTAGCTCCAGGGAACATGGCCACAGTATAAATGAACAAGGTGCTTCTTCCTAGAGTATTCACTTTATCCCAAGTGTCAGGAGAGGGAAAATAAATTAACTCATAAGTACCTTTTTAGTTACCCTTATATTAAATTCATAAGACATGTTTTATGTGGTTGGATATGTATTATTTTCCAAATACTACTGAGTAAAAATATCTACAGGTGTACTTTTAAGTCTACAATTTAGAGCTTATATGTATGACTTTAAAAGTTATAACATACACTTCTTATATTAAATATCTGGAGGAATGATTCCATTCAAAACAAAGCTTGAAATATTATGTACATGTTTTTCTCCATATTTTAAGTATATAATATTTTTAAATTATATACATCTTTTTTAATCTGGTGATAAAAATATAGTGCAACTTCTCTGTCAAATAAATTTTTCCACAGATCATAAGCAATTTTTTATTATCATTTTGTCAAAGAAATAACATAAAAAGTAAGGATCCATGTGAATTTTTAAGATAAAACACAAGATATCAAAGCTTCCCCTCCAATACCTGCAGGGAATTCCATCTTGTCAGGCATTCAGACAACTTAACTACAAATTAAAAAACAAAAAAACTGATTGCATATTAGTTGTATTTGAGTATGTTTAATAGTTAATAAAATGCCACCAAAAGGTGATATGAGACAAGCTCCCAATGTCTGAACTCCACTCTTTTTTTTTTTTTTTTTTTTTTGAGGCAGAGTCTTGCTCTGTCACCCAAGGTGGAGTGTTGTGGCATGATCTTGGCTCACTGCAACCTCCGCCTCCCAGGTTCAAGGGATTCTCGTGCCTCAGCCAGCCAAGTAGCTGGGACTACAGGCACGTGCCACTAAGCCTTGCTAATTTTTGTATTTTTAATACAGGCAGGATTTCACCATGTTGGTCAGGCTGGTCTCGAACTCCTGACCTCGAGCAATTGGCCCACCTCAGCCTCCCAAAGTGCTGGAATTACAGGCGTGAGCCACTGCACCTGGCCTCCAAACTCTACTGTTAACCACCCAATGGAAAAATTCAACTTTGAAAAATGTAAGTCAGATAATGTATGCCAAGTGATACATAGGAAACCCTCTAAAATTTTAGCTGCATTTGCCAGATTCAGTCTTCTCTATTCCCCAATTCAATGAGTAGCTCTTCCTGCAAATGTCAATTTGCAGTTCTACTCTGAGATTTCTACCCAAGAGGAACAAAGCATACGTTCACAGAAACACTTGAACAAGAATACTCACAGCAGTTTGATTTATAATAGCCCAAAACTGAAAATAGCCCAGATATCCATCAACAGGAAATGGGTAAACAAATTATGATATATTCGCACAATGGAACACTACTCAGCAATAATAGGAACCAATTACTTATACAAACATCAATATGGATGAGTCTCATAATATTATGCTGCAAAAATACATTTAGATGGAAGGAATAAGTTCTAATATTCATTGGTACAGTAGTGGAATTAAAGTTAACTATAATTTATCATATATTTCCAAATAGCTAGAAGAGAAGAATTGTAATATTCCCAACACAAAGGAAAGATAAATGTTTTAGGTGATAGATATCCCAGTTACCTGATTTGATCATTATGCATTATATACATGTATCAAAATATCACATGTACCCCCCAAAATATGTTCAACTATGATATAGCAACAAAAAATACAAAAAAGAACATTCTACTGAGTGAAAGGAGAATAGTACATACTGTATGATTCCATTTAAATAAAATCCTGGCACAAACAAGAGGTAAGGATTGCCTGGGAAAAGGTAAGAAGGAACATCCTCAAGTGGTGGCAATGTTCTGTACATTAATAAGAATTTGTATCACACAGAGGTTTGCATTTGGAAAAGTTTAACAAATATACACTTAATATTTGTGCATTTCTTTGTATATAAACCTTAGGTCAAAAAATTATAATAAATATATATTGCAGACTAACCACCATGGTACACGTTTTCCTATGTAAAAAACCTGCATGTTCTACACATGTATCCCGGAACTTAAAGTAAAATACAATTAAAAGCAAACAAACAAACAAACAAAAACATATATTGCAGACTGTTTAGGAGGAAGTGTTCTGACGTCTGCAGTTTATTTTGGAATGCATCAAAAGGTAAGGTGGATTAAAGGATGAGATGAGCAAAAGAAACTGAATAGATATATGTTGAAGACAAGTAGAGTAAAACATTACAAGCAGAATCTAGGCAGTAGGGATATGAGTGTTCATTGTAAAATAAGTTTTTTATAAACTGATTTTATACTGGAAAATGTAGCATGATACAAAACTGAACTGTAAAAACTAACTGGTGAAAAAAGCTTCAGAGTAATTGTTGAAGACAATCCACGAAAGGCATAATTCTTTTTAATCACAGACACACACACACACACACACAGACACACATGCACACACAGACACACATATATACAGTCTTTTTAGTTATAATTGGAGCTTCACAGCATATTTACAGTACTGTATACTGTGTAATTATTTTCCTCCAAAGACACAATAAAAACAGTTTTTAAAAGTTACAGTGATCAAGAAATAAAAATATTTAGAAAAATAATTCGAAAATATTTAGAAAAACAATTAGAATATTACCACAAGATCTCAATCCCAGAGAAGAGTGATAGGTTCTTTTGTCACCAAAAATATTCTATAGGAAAAAAAGGAGCTGTAAGGAAAAAGGGGGAATGCAAAAGTTTTTCCAGATTACATTAACATCTGTTGTTTCTCAGCTCAGCTCTGCTGACTTTGAAGTGTACTTTTAACACTTTTTGTCTAAAGTTTACCCTATTGCCTTAGTTCTTGAACTCTGCATCAGATTCACTGGAGGTATTTGTTGAAAATTCAGATTCTTGTGCCCAACTCATACCAACTGAATCAAAATCTGAGAAAGGTAGTGTAACTTATTCTTTTTCTTTTTAAAATTCTCATATGTGATTGAGCCAGAATTGAAAACCATGGCTTGAAACCATATCACTATTAGATATTAAATATGCTCTGAAAGTAATGGGCACATAATGAAGACTCACTGGCAATCTACCCACTAACTTGTGCCAACTTCTGAACAGCTCCAGTATGTGATCCCCAGTTACTCCTCCCCAGCTTCGCTCACATAATTCTGAGTGGTCTCCTGTGTGCTAGGCACAAGCTCCTTAAGTGTAGGCTCATTTTCCAGCTGATTTATGGAGTAAGGCTGATGGTTACATTAGAGGGTAATACAGGATCACTTACGATGTTATTTCTATGGCTCCCAGCCAGGGCTGGTATAATGGGATATGCAGAGCATGCTGTGCATAGGGATCCCCAAAGAGGAAGGGACCCAGACTCTGATCACTGCTTTTATTCATTTAGTAATAAATGAGCTTGTGCAGCTATAGTACAGAGGCCAAGTCTCCTTTTTTTATGTGTGCTCCTTGGAGAATATCCATCCAAAGTTTCCAGACAAGACATGCACATTGCAGACTCATTTATGATTTAATAGGCACATACCCTCTAATCTTCCATAAAGATAAAAATTGACCAAGATGTACACTGAAGGGCAATCTTAATGAGGAAAAGGAAAGAAAGATGTCACCTGGAAGGCATTTAGGAATAGAGATGGGGATAGAGTCAACCCGAGACTCATGCATGTAGCAATGTCTTTGGTCTATCACTGGAGAGCAATGATCCTTTCTTCTCACTCAACTAGACAATCCATAAGCCTAGTTACCGAAGCTGCTGCTGGGAGTGGATCTCCTCACTCTGGGAACCTGGAACTACTGTCCCCATTTGCCAAACTGCGCTCCAAAGAAAACTTGTTCCTACAGACTAGCAGCCACAGTAAAATGAGTGTTGGAAATGCTGCAGACAACATCCTATTTTGGTTATATATCACAGGGCTGCTCATCAAATTTGTAACTGAAACATTCTTTTCTTTTTTTTTTTTTTTGAGACGGAGTCTCGCTCTGTCACCCAGGCTGGAGTGCAGTGGCGCAATCTCGGCTCACTGCAAGCTCCGCCTCCCGGGTTCACGCCATTCTCCTGCCTCAGCCTCTCCGAGTAGCTGGTACTACAGGTGCCCGCCACCATGCCCGGCTAATTTTTTTGTACTTTTAATAGAGACGGGGTTTCATCGTGGTCTCGATCTCCTGACCTCATGATCCGCCCGCCTCGGCCTCCCAAAGTGCTGGGATTACAAGCGTGAGCCACCGCGCCCGGCCTTGAAACATTCTTTTCTAACAAAAAGTATTTAACTTTTGCTAATACATTTCTGAAATGTATTTGCCTAATAATGCCTTTTCACACATAACACATAAATGAAATGCCCTGTAGAATATTTTGGAATTGCTGCCTTGGGGAGGGCTCTGCCTTCTTGTATCTCTTTCTTATCTGCCCAAGACAAGCACCTTACAATACCTTCTGACTGTCCAAAGTCCCAACCAAGATGTTAATCCCACACTCAGGACCCAGCTACCTAATTTTCAGGGTAACCCAATGTAAAGTGAAATTGTAGGGCCCTTTGTTCAAATGTTATTAGGAATTTTTTTCATATTTTATTTTTTTTTTTTTATTATTACACTTTAGGTTTTAGGGTACATGTGCACAATGTGCAGATTTGTTACATATGTATCCATGTGCCATGTTGGTGTGCTGCAACCATTAACTCGTCATTTAGCATTAGGTATATCTCCTAATGCTCTCCCTCCCCCCTCCTCCCACCCCACAACAGTCCCCGGAGTGTGATGTTCCCCTTCCTGTGTCCATGAGTTCTCATTGTTCAGTTCCCACCTATGAGTGAGAACATGCGGTGTTTGGTTTTTTGTCCTTGTGATAGTTTACTGAGAATGATGTTTTCCAGTTTCATCCAAGTCCCTACAAAGGACATAAACTCATCATTTTTTATGGCTGCATAGTATTCCATGGTGTATATGTGCCACATTTTCTTAATCCAGTCTATCGTTGTTGGACATTTGGGTTGGTTCCAACTCTTTGCTATTGTGAATAGTGCCTCAATAAACATATGTGTGCATGTGTCTTTATAGCAGCATGATTTATAGTCCTTTGGGTATATACCCAGTAGTGGGATGGCTGGGTCAAATGGTATTTCTAGTTCTAGATCCCTGAGGAATCGCCACACTGACTTCCACAATGGTTGAACTAGTTTACAGTCCCACCAACAGTGTAAAAGTGTTCCTATTTCTCCACATCCTCTCCAGCACCTGTAGTTTCCTGACTTTTTAATGATGGCCATTCTAACTGGTGTGAGATGGTATCTCATTGTGGTTTTGATTTGCATTTCTCTGATGGCCAGTGATGATGAGCATTTTTTCATGTGTTTTTTGGCTGCATAAATGTCTTCTTTTGAGAAGTGTCTGTTCATGTTCTTCGCCCACTTTTTGATGGGGTTGTTTGTTTTTTTCTTGTAAATTTGTTTGAGTTCATTGTAGATTCTGGATATTAGCCCTTTGTCAGATGAGTAGGTTGCAAAAATTTTCTCCCATTCTGTAGGTTGCCTGTTCACTCTGATGGTAGTTTCTTTTGCTGTGCAGAAGCTCTTTAGTTTAATTAGATCCCATTTGTCAATTTTGGCTTTTGTTGCCATTGCTTTTGGTGTTTTAGACATGAAGTCCTTGCCCACGCCTATGTCCTGAATGGTATTGCCTAGGTTTTCTTGTAGGATTTTAATGGTTTTAGGTCTAGCATTTAAGTCTTTAATCCATCTTGAATTAATTTTTGTATAAGGTGTAAGGAAGGGATCCAGTTTCAGCTTTCTACATATGGCTAGCCAGTTTTCCCAGCACCATTTATTAAATAGGGAATCCTTTCCCCATTTCTTGTTTTTGTCAGGTTTGTCAAAGATCAGATAGTTGTAGATATGCAGCATCATTTCTGAGGACTCTGTTCCGTTCCATTGATCTATGTCTCTGTTGTAGTACCAGTACCATGCTGTTTTGGTTACTGTAGCCTTGTAGTATAGTTTGAAGTCAGGTAGAATGATGCCTCCAGCTTTGTTCTTTTGGCTAAGGATTGACTTGTCAATGCGGGCTCTTTTTTGGTTCCATATGAACTTTAAAGAGGTTTTTTCCAATTCTGTGAAGAAAGTCATTGGTAGCTTGATGGGGATGGCATTGCATCTATAAATTACCTTGGGCACTATGGCCAGTTTCACGATATTGATGATACTGATGATATTGGTCATATCTTGGAGCCAAGATGGCCGAATAGGAACAGCTCCGGTCTACAGCTGCCAGCCTGAGCGACACAGAAGACGGGTGATTTCTTCATTTCTGTTTGAGGTACCGATTTCACCTCACTAGGGAGTGCCAAACAGTGGGTGCAGGACAGTCAGTAAAGTGCACTGTGCATGAGCCGGAAGCAGGGCGAGGCATTGCCTCACTCGGGAAGCACAAGGTGTCAGGGAGTTCCCTTTCCTAGTCAAAGAAAGGGGTAACAGATGGCACCTGGAAAATCGGGTCAGTCGTACCCTAATACTGCGCTTTTCCAATGGGCCTGGAAAACGGCACGCTAGGAGATTGTGTCCCACACCTGGCTCGGAGGGTCCTACGCCCACGGAGGCTCGCTGATTGCTAGCACAGCAGTCTGAGATCAAGCTGCAAGGCGGCAGCAAGGCTGGGGGAGCAGCACCTGCTATTGCCGAGGCTTGCTTAGGTAAACAAAGCAGCCAGGAAGCTCGAACTGGGTGGAGCCCACCACAGCTCAAGGAGGCCTGCCTGCCTCTGTAGGCTCCACCTCTGGGGGCAGGGCACAGACAAACAAAAAGTCAGCAGGAACCTCCACAGACTTAAATGTCCCTGTCTGACTGACAGCTTTGAAGAGAGTAGTGGTTCTCCCAGCACACAGCTGGAGATCTGAGAACGGACAGACTGCCTCCGAAAGTGGGTCCCTCACCCCCAAGCAGCCTAACTGGGAGGCACCCCCCAGTAGGGACAGACTGACACCTCACTCGGCCGGGTACTCCTCTGAGACAAAACTTCCAAAGGAACTATCAGACAACTGAATTTGTGGTTTCATGAAAATCCGCTGTTCTGCAGCCACTGCTGCTGACACCCAGCCAAACAGGGTCTGGAGTGGACCTCTAGTAAACTCCAACAGACCTGCAGCTGAGGGGCCTGTCTGATAGAAGGAAAACTAACAAACAGAAAGGACATTCACACCAAAAACCCATCTGTACATCACCATCATCAAAGACCAAAAGTAGATAAAACCACAAAGATGGGGAAAAAACAGAGCAGAAAAACTGGAAACTCTAAAAAGCAGAGCACCTCTCCTCCTCCAAAGGAACGCAGTTCCTCACCAGCGACGGAACAAAGCTGGATGGAGGATGACTTTGACGAGTTGAGAGAAGAAGGCCCCAGACGATCAAACTACTCTGAGCTACGGGAGGAAATTCAAAACAATAGCAAAGAAGTTAAAAACTTTGAAAAAAAATTAGAAGAATGGATAACTAGAATAACCAATGGAGAGAAGGGCTTAAAGGAGCTGATGGAGCTGAAAGCCAAGTATCAAGAACTACACGAAGATTGCAGAAGCCTCGGTAGCAGATGCGATCAACTGGAAGAAAGGGTATCGCTGATGGAAGATGAAATGAATGAAATGAAGCGAGAAGGGAAGTTTGGAGAAAAAAGAATAAGAAGAAATGAACAAAGCCTCCAAGAAATTTGGGACTCTGTGAAAAGACCAAACCTTCGTCTGATTGGTGTACCTGAAAATGACGGGGAGAATGGAACCAAGTTGGAAAACACTCTGCAAGATATTATCCAGGAGAACTTCCCCAATCTAGCAAGGCAGGCCAACATTCAGATTCAGGAAATACAGAGAATGCCACAAAGATACTCCTCGAGAAGAGCAACTCCAAGACACATAATTGTCAGATTCACCAAAGTTGAAATGAAGGAAAAAATGTTAAGGGCAGCCAGAGAGAAAGGTCGGGTTACCCACAAAGGGAAGCCCATCAGACTAACAGCTGATCTCTCAGCAGAAACTCTACAAGCCAGAAGAGAGTGGGGGCCGATATTCAACATTCTTAAAGAAAAGAATGTTCAACCCAGAATTTCATATCCAGCCAAACTAAGCTTCATAAGTGAAGGAGAAATAAAATACTTTACAGACAAGCAAACGCTGAGTGATTTTGTCACCACCAGGCCTGCCCTAAAAGAGCTCCTGAAGGAAGCACAAAACACGGAAAGGAACAACCGGTACCAGCCACTGCAAAAACATGCCAAATTGTAAAGACCGTCAAAGCTAGGAAGAAACTGCATCAACTAATGAGCAAAATAACCAAGTAACATCATAATGACAGGATCAGATTCACACATAACAATATTAATGTTAAATGTAAATGGGCTAAATGCTCCAATTAAAAGACACAGACTGGCAAACTGGATAAGGAGTCAGGACCCATCAGTGTGCTGTATTCAGGAAACCCATCTCACATGCAGAGACACACATAGACTCAAAATAAAGGGATGGAGGAAGATCTATCAAGCAAATGGAAAACAAAAAAAGGCAGGGGTTGCAATCCTAGTCTCTGATAAAATAGACTTTAAACCAACAAAAATCAAAAGAGACAAAGAAGGCCATTACATAATGGTAAAGGGATCAATTCAACAAGAAGAGCTAACTATCCTAAATATATATGCACCCAACACAGGAGCACCCAGATTCATAAAGCAAGTCCTGAGTGACCTACAAAGGGACTTAAACTCCCACACAATAATAATGGGAGATTTTAACACCCCACTGTCAACATTAGACAGATCAACGAGACAGAAAGTTAACAAGGATATCCAGGAATTGAACTCAGCTCTAAACAAAGTGGACCTAATAGACATCTACAGAACTCTCCACCCCAAATCAACAGAATATACATTTTTTTCAGCACCACACCACACCTATTCCAAAATTGACCACATAGTTGGAAGTAGAGCTCTCCTCAGCAAATGTAAAAGAACAGAAATTATAACAAACTGTCTCTCAGACCACAATGCAATCAAACTAGAACTCAGGATTAAGAAACTCACTCAAAACCGCTCAACTACATGGAAACTGAACAACCTGCTCCTGAATGACTATTGGGTACATAATGAAATGAAGGCAGAAATAAAGATGTTCTTTGAAACCAATGAGAACAAAGACACAACATACCAGAATCTCTGGGACACATTCAAAGCAGTGTGTAGAGGGAAATTTATAGCACTAAATGCCCACAAGAGAAAGCAGGAAAGATCCAAAATTGACACCCTAACATCATAATTAAAAGAACTAGAAAAGCAAGAGCAAACACATTCAAAAGCTAGCAGAAGGCTAGAAATAACTAAAATCAGAGTAGAACTGAAGGAAATAGAGACACAAAAAACCCTTCAAAAGTTATTAGGAATTTCAAGACAGCAACAGCACAGCATAAAACCAAGCACAAGATCCCTCTTAGTGTGGGCCCAGTGTGACTGTGCAGGCTACACACTGATGAAGCCACCCAGCCCTTACCTGCCTTTCTCCTCTCACCTTCCTGCTCGTCTATTAAAAAGGAAAACAACCTAATTAAGTTAAATGTATGAGCTGAATAAATTAATTATACTAATAGAGGAAAGACCTGTAAGGTTTTACTTGACAATGTACTAAAAAACAAACAGGGAAAAAAAGACTGCTTAAATCCTGGACGAATTTTCAGAAGTAAAGAGAATATGTCTAAGAAGATTGTAGATGGTAAAGCATTTTAAAATCATTTTACAGAATAAAAAACAAGTTTAGTCTAAAATGTGTCTAGTTCAAGGAGAAAAGGTTTGGAGGTCAAGAAAATACAGCATGGTATCTACTAGTCTCACGGACACAGGACTTGAGCTAGTTCCCGATACCTGAATAGGATTTGATGAGGACTAGGGGTTAGGGAGGGCACCATAGGCAAGGGACCAACATATATCAAACATTAGAAAGCTTCTTGGTGGAATTCTCTTGCCACATACAAGGAAGATGAGGCTTCTATTTCCCTTATATACTACTCCGAGGTATATCACGTTCAAATTGCTGAAAAGAAAAGAAAAAGAAAAAATCTGGAAGGAACCAGAGAAGAAAAAGACATGTTACATACAGAGGAACAAAGATAAGAATTGTAGCCAGCTTCTCATCAGAAACCGTACAAAACAGAAGACAAGGGGGTGACATCTTTAAAGTGCTGGAAATTTTAAAATGCCAACCAGAATTCTATACCCAGCAAAAGCATCCTTCAAAAATGAAGGAGAAATACATTCTCAGATAAATAAAAACTGAGGGAAGCCATTGCCTGCATACTTAACTCTATGAGAAGTACTGAAGGAATTATGATATCTGTCTTAGTCTGTTCAGGCTGCCATAACAAAATACTACAGACTATGTGGCATAAACAACAGTGATTTATTTTCTCACAGTTCTGGAGGTTAGAAGTTTGTGATGAGGATGCCAGCATGTTCAGGATCTGGAGAGGTCCATCTCCCTGGCTTGCAGACAGCTGCCTTCTTGCTGTGTCCTCACATGGTAAAGAGACGAAAGCAGACTCTCTGGGGTCTCTTTCTATTAGACAGCAACCTTATCAGACCAGGGACCCACCCTCATGATCTAATTACCTCCCAAAGACCCCATCTCCAAATATTATCACATTGGGGGTTAAGGCTTCAACATATGAATTTCATGGGACACAAACATTCAGCCCATAAAAATATCAGACTGAAACCTCAATCCACATTAAAAAAAAGAAAAAAAAGAAAATAGGCCGGGCACGGTGGCTCACACCTGTAATCCCAGTACTTTGGGAGGCCAAAGTGGGTGGATCATGAGGTCAGGAGATCAAGACCATCCTGGCTAACATGGTGAAACTGCGTCTCTACTAAAAATACAAAAAATTAGCCGGGCGTGATGGCGGGCACCTGTAGTCCCGGATATTCAGGAGGCTGAGGCAGGAGAATGGCGTGAACCCAGGAGGCGGAGCTTGCAGTGAGCTGAGATCATACCACTGCACTCCAGCCTGGGCCACAGAGCAAGACTCCATCTTAAAAAAAAAAAAAAAAGAAAAGAAAATGAAGAGCACTGGAAATAGAATCCATGAAGCTCCAACAGAATGGGGAACATTACCTAGTTTTTCACTGCCAGGTCTCCAATAGTTGGAACAGTATCTGGGATGTGGTCAGAAGTATTTAGAATAAATACTTCTAAATGAGTGAATGAATGTCAGAATAAGTGAACGTATGCCTGATGAATTGATGTGGATTTTGAGGAATCTAAATGATGATCAGTAGCTCAGTGGTACGATGATAAGCTCATTTATGCAACCAGTTTTATACTGGGTCTCATAAAAATTAATTCCAAGAGTTTTTAGTTTCAGATCAGCAGGATTCCATTCTTTTCTAGCATTCTTTTACAGTAAGACAATCTCTCTCACTACAATTGCTTTAGCAATCCTGCTAAATAAGAGCAGAGCTTCATGTAAATATGAAAATGAGCATTCAGATTTAGAAATAATTATGCAGAGCTACACTATAAAAATGCTGAAAGAAGTACAGTTAAATTGTAGAGGAATTGAAAATGAAATATAAAAATATATACATACTCTATGATTCCATTTATAAAGCAAACTAATCTATAGTAAAACAAATATGTAAATTAGTTTATTCTGGAAAGATTGACTAGAAAGGGGTGCAAGTGAACTTTTTGGAATGATTTTTTAAATGTCTATATCTTCATAGGAATGCAGGATATCCAGGTGCATGCATTTGTCAAAACTCAGCAAATCAGACTCCAGATTTATGCCTGTGATTGTATACCATTTTTATCCTCAAAATAATTATAAATAAAGATTGAACTCTAGTACATAGGCTTAGTTTTGGCAATAGTATGGGTTAAGAATTCTAGCACTAGCTTCTAAGTCTGAATAAATTAGTAAATATTTTGTATAGTGGCAGCCAGGTTTTTCACTGTTGGAGATGAAAGTTACAAATATGGAAAGGGGAAGGCTGCAATAAAAAGCCTATGGTGTTGAGTTGGAACTGGAAGTATGAGAAATAACCCAGGATTTCTAATATATAGATTTCTAATATATAGATGATAGGCAGAAGAGAAATAACTATAAATATGTTTGTGTGCGTGTGTGTGTGTCTACACGTGTGTGTATGTGTGTTTCCTAGCTGTGTACACTGAGAGCTACTTACACTAGAAGTAAACTGCACTCCAGTATCAACACCTGCCAGAGCTTGGTTTTTATATAGCATTCTCCCCTAAAAAGAACCAAAGCTCTGTGGAAAAAAAAAAGATTGATTTCAGGGTTATGACAGAATAAGTACAAAATGAGCCTGGAACATCTTGTGCAAGAAAGTACAAAAGTGTTTCAAAAAAAATGATAGAAACATGCCCAAAAGACACAAAAGCCAACTTAAGATTTCCACTGACCAAATGCAAGACACTTTAAGCAACAAAATAAATAGTGATAGTAATGAATTATGACTCATTGACTAAAATAAGAATCCATGAGTCCATACTGATAAAAATAAATAATTAGTTAGATAAATGGAGGACAAGGGAAAACATTTTCTGACAGTAGAATGCTAATGCATATAAAATAAAGAATGGGTGTTAGAAAATCACTAACAAATGCTAAAATTGGTAAGCAAATCAATTTGATGAAGAGCAAGATATGTACAAAATCTCAAAGCATCTCCACATAAATTACTTATTAATTATAAAGAAAAAATAGTAACTTTCATTGGAAAAATCTTGCAGACTTCATCTTAAGCAAGTAATAAAATTTAACAATACTGAAATTGGAGCCAATCAACATCATAGGCAACCCAATACAATAATGCACTGAGAAAGACACAACAAACATCACTTCTTTGTTATTATTGTTTGTTTGTTTTGTTTTGTTTTGTTTTGTTTTGTTTTGTTTTGTTTTGTTTTAAACAGAGTCCCTCTCTGTTGCCCAGGCTGGAGTGCAGTGGCACGTTCTCAGCTTAATGTAACCTCCACTACCGGGTTCAAGCAATTCTCTTGCCTCAGCCTCCCGAGTAGCTGGGATTATAGGCACACACCACCATGCCTGGCTAACTTTTTTGTATTTTTAGTAGAGACAGCGTTTCACCATGTTAGCCAGGCTGGTCTCAAAGTCCTGACCTCAGGTGATCTGCCCGCCTCGGCTTCCCAAAGTGCTGGGATTACAGGCGTCAGCCAGCGTGCCTGGCCCACAACATCACTTCTATGGTTTTCTTGCCAAACACTATAACCCAAATCTAAGCATAAAGAAATATCACACAAGTCAATTGAGCAATATTCTACAAAATAACTGGCCTGTACTATGCAAAATTTCAAAGTCAAAAACACAAAGGCTGAAGAATTGTTCCAGACTGAATGACAGTAAAGAGACATGACAATTAAAAATAATGAGTGATCCTGGAGTGATCTTGGGGAATGGACAATATTTGAATATGGACTGTAGATTAAATCATTGTACTGTGTCAATGTTACAACTCTTGATTTTGATCATTATACTGTGGTTATTGTCAGAGATTTCCTTGTTCAAAGGAAAGACACACTACCACATATAATCTTAAAGGAACATGATGTATCTGAGGTCTTATAACTTACTCTGAAGTGGTGCAGGAAAAAAACTCTGTGTATATTTTGGCTGGGCGCGGTGGCTCACGCTTGTAATCCCAGCACTTTGGGAGGCCGAGGCAGGCGGATCACGAGGTCAGGAGATCGAGACCACGATGAAACCCCGTCTCTACTAAAAATACAAAAAAATTAGCCGGGCGTGGTGGCGGGCGCCTGTAGTCCCAGCTACTCGGAGAGGCTGAGGCAGGAGAATGGCGTGAACCCGGGAGGTGGAGCTTGCAGTGAGCTGAGATTGCGCCACTGCACTCCAGCCTGGGCGACAGAGTGAGACTCTGTCTCAAAAAAAAAAAAAAATTCTATGTATATTTTATATACACACATATATGTATGTAAAATACTCTATTTACCCTGATTTGGTCATTACACATTATATGCCTGTATCACAACAGCACATGCTGTGGATGTGGATTAAATCATTGCACTGTGGATTACACACATATATGTATATAACTATATACACAGAATTATAAAGCAAGTGGAGAGAAATATGCATGTATAAACTTGGCAAATCTGGATAAAGGGTATACAGAAGTTCCTTGTACTATTCTGGTAAATTTTCTGTAAGCTCAAATTATATCAAAATAAAAACCCTTTTTTTAAAAAAAAAGAAAGAGAATATTTAAGGATATAGCAAGAACCTTCAATTCTGAGCAATGTCATTAGGATCATGTGACTAATAACATCCAGAATCCCTCACCCAGCTTCATAGAGTGTCAGTATAGAAGGTTGTAAGCTTTTATTTTTCCTGGAAGTCATAAATCTACAATCTTTTTTTGCAAGATAAATATGTAATGAATGTGTAAATTATGCAATAATCCTTCCTTTTAAAACATTTATTTTTAGTTATTATAGGTACATAATAGTTGTATGTATTTGTTGGGTGCATGTGCTGTTTTGATACAGGCATACAATGTGTAATGATCAAATCAGAGTCATTGGGGTGTCTATCACCTCAAACATTTATCATTTCTTTATGTTAGGAACATTCTAATTCCATTATTTTAGTTATTTTAAAATATACAATAAATTATTGTTAACTATAGTCATCCTGTTGTGCTACCAAATACTGGATCTTATTCCTTCTATCTAACTGTACTTATTTAATAAGAAGAAATTATTTCTTTCAGACCCTCAGTTACAAACCTTCATGGAACGAGCAGAAAATCTACCATTGTTGAAGACCTACTATGTGGGAGGGAACACAGTAAAGGCTCACGCTGCGGAAACTGTAAACCCAGGTGTGAAGCCTACTCAGTTCCTTACTATGTAGCATCAACAAGTCACTTAACCTCTCTGATTTCTCATCGATAAAATGGAAATAAGAGGGTCATCTAGCTAAGTTGAGTGAAGAGTAAAAATAATATCTGTAAGGCTGGGTGCAGTGGCTCACACCCATAATCCCAGAACTTTGGGATCCTGAGGCAGGAGAATTGCTTGAGCTCAGGAGTTAAAGACCGGCTTGGGAAGCATGGTGAAACCCTGCCTGCACAAAAAATAAAAAAATTAGCCAGGAGTGGTGGTGCGCACCTGTAGTCCCAGCTACTCAGGAGACTGTGGTAGGAGGATCACCTGAGCCTGGGAAGTTGAGGTTGCAGTGAGCCAAGATCACACCACTTCAGCCTGGGCGACAGAGCAAGACTCTGTCTCAAAAAAATATGTGTGTGTGTGTGTGTGTGTGTGTGTGTGTGTGTGTGTGTGTGTGTGTGTTTAAAAAGAGTGGAACAACCATTCCACAAATACAACCAATTTTTTGTGCAAAGAACTTCTCAGCATTATCACATTTAATCTTCACAACCACACTGAGGAAGGTGGCATTATTCTCATTTTTACATTTTAGAAAGCAGACTACTCACAGTTAAATATGTTGCACAATTTGTAAGTAAACCACCCTAGATCCTAACCCCAGTGTGACTGATTCCAAAGTCCATGCTTGCTTTACTGTGCCATGCTATCACACAAAATGCACAGGAACAGGAAAGGCAGAGACAAGATGGTCTCTGGACCAAACTAAGGTCAAAATGACCCTGCAGCTAATGGCTCAAAGAACACTTGTTGATCTTAACCTGAATTTTGAGGATGTCATTTATGTCTTCTTAATAAATGATAGAATAATTTGAAATGACATTTTCATTATTACCTCGAACCATAATGCTAAATGACTGCTTGTGACACGTCGATTACTATGCTCTGATACTTACGGGTCTTTTTTCATCTATCTTTTTGCATTGCTGGTAGTGACATCACCTCCACCACCAACATCACCACCAGGATTGCTGGTATTAAAGAATGTTGGGCCAGGCACGGTGGCTCATGCCTGTAATCCCAGCACTTTGGGAGGCCAAGGCAGGTGGATCACCTGAGGTTGGAAGTTCGAGACCAGCCTGACCAACATGGAGAAACCCCGTCTCTACTAGAAATACAAAATTAGCCAGGCACAGTGGAGCATGCCTGTAATCCCAGCTACTAGGGAGGCTGAGACAGGAGAATCACCTGAACCCGGGAGGCAGGGGTTGCAGTGAGCCGAAATCGGGCCATTGCACTCCAGCCTGGGCAACAAGAGAGAAACTCCGTCTCAAAAATAATAATAATAATAAAAAAATTAAAAAAAGAATGTCGACGATGGACCTAGAAATCTTTGTTATCAAGTCAGTCATACTTTGCTTTTAAGGTGAATTACATAGGCTAAAGTTTTGGCCTTAAAAACTCATCAACCAGGAATTAGAAGGTACATTTCAATTCCCGTATTTTAGGAGAATGTTAATACGGTCATTTCACAGATGAGAGAACTCAGCTTCAGTGATTCTAAGTGTTTCTGAAAACCTCATGCTCACAGTTTTCTGAGACTCAAATCTGAAAATCATTAGCCAGGCTAGTGTAAGCTATCTTAATGGCTGTGGTTGTAGACGAGGGAGAGAAAAACTTCTAACAAAAATGGGTCACAAACTATCTAGGCTTGTTTTAGTCAGCAATGTAAATTGGCTCCAGACCCACAAACTAAGCCCATGGAGAAAAAGAAATCAGGCTAGGTGGAAAGATAAATGACCATATGTAGACATATTTTAAATTAAAGTATATTTTAAAGGCATGTTGATCTATACATTGCAACCTTTAGTTGCACAAAATAGAAGAGAAATAAGCATTTGAGAAAGGAAGGGAGGGAGGGAGGGAAGAAAAGGTGGTGTTTTCTAAGGCTGTCAGTGCTCACTGATGGCCGTGTATCACTTCTAACCATAAAAAGGGTATGAAGAAATGGTGAAAAATCGCTAATTCCAATATTGCAGCGCTTAATCGTTTTTAACTAATCTGCAGTCCTGAAGTGCAGCATGAATTCAATTTGCCACCAAATTTGAATGTATAACTCTCTGGAAAAAAAGATCACTAAAGATTACAAAGCATAGTGTAATCTTGTCTATTCTCATAAAAGCTGTTCAATCAACACTCTTTTTCAAAAGCAATCAAACAAACCTAGTTGAGTTCAACCAAAGGAATGAGAGAAATAATATCTACCCTGCCCCCAGCAATGTGGCTACTGTGATGAGGTAATGACCTTCACACACACATGCACACACACACACACACACACACACACACTTTTGTTTGAAGACACTGGTTAACTGTAAAGCACTGTCCATGTGAGTTTTAACGCTCAGGGAAGTCACTAGTGGTCTAGCCTAGGGCTGTGCACTATGCAACTTTAAGGTGGTGTGTATTGTTATTGTTATTATCATCAAATGTGATTCAATAAACTCACAACCACATCAGGAAGAGATGCATGTTTCACCCAAAGTGCACAGACAGTACCCACTAGGCCAGCACAGAACAAAGCTCTTCATTCAGAAGTAACTTTCCTGAACAGCAAAGTCCTTCGCATACCTATGAAGTGCTCAGTAATGTTTGAAAAATAGACCTAAGCTGAAGCACTCCCTCACTCTACATGGAGCTTTCCTCAAACATCTCATCCACAAGGCAGCATTATAAGAACAATACAAATAGTAACAGGTACTATTTGTTCAAACCAACTATGTAATAAGTTAAACATGCTAATCGCTTTACATCCATCACTTCATTTAATCCCTACAACAAATTTATGAAGTCTATACTATCATTATTCCTATTTCACCTAGGAGGCAACTGAGGCTCAGATATGTCATTTGACCAAGGGCAAACAACAAATAGTAAGTAATAGAAATGAGCTTCCGACCAGATTTCTCTAATTGCAATAACTGTGCTCTTAACCACAGATGAGGTTTTAATGTACCTATCTCCCCTTCATGTCAGAGAAAGAAATACAATCACAAAGTGGCTAACAAACAGTTAAAAGGATGGCTGAGAGTCCCAGGTTCCCTTGCATTTGAAAAACCCAGGTTATTAAATCTGCCTTTTGTAAGTGGGAATTCCACAGGACATGCAAAGCCATGGGTCACAATTAATGTGCACTCACAAAAAAGCATCCATGTCTGCAGCCCTCATTGATGGTATATTTATCATGGTTATGAGGTTTAGACTTACACAACTCACTCTGGCTAAATAGTTTCTACTTTTTGCCTATTGCTAATGAAGCAAGATTGTCCCCATTCCACTTTGGAGACAGAAATCCCTGCAGAAGAGAGACACTCACTGAGCTTCTGGTTGCATGCCTTTGAAAATGAATGGACTTTGTAGCTGGCCTTTGAATGGTCTGGCAGAGAGGCCCCAGGCAGACACTGCCAGAGTATCTCTCTGACCATATCCATTGGATCCCTGAAGGCTTCCCTTCTTGAAAATTCTCTATTAAAATGCAAAAGTCTTCATTACTGCCAAACAGAATGCTGAACCCTGCTGGTTCCCGCAGAGTTCCAGACTTGGCACCCGGCCATTGGATTCACAGCACCTGCCAGAGCCTCTTCCATCCAATCATATTCCTGGCCAGGCTCCCTGGCCGACCCAGGCCTGTTGCTGCCCAACCAGGGCCTGGCAGGACTTGCTCCCTCATTATACGTGCTCTCTCCACTGGCTCACTTCCCTCAACCTTCAAATACTGTGAAACCATGAGATTTATCAACACCAGGATACTTCTGAGCATGAAAGGGGACACCATATTGACAACACCCTGGGACAAAGACATAAATCTGCAAACCTAGATCTAGTCACCCCATCAAATGCCCATAGGACTTCCCTATCTTAAAATTACAGTCAAGTCTGGTGTCTTTTCTAGAGATTCACCCAATTTTTTCCTCTATCTTCTCTGGCAAAATTCTAGAATGAGTTATCTACAAATATAGCCTCTGTATACTCACCACCCACTCCTCTCTAATCTCCAATCAATTAATTTTCTGCTGCCACCATTCAGCTGAACTGACTTTGTATACTCAACCAAACCTTTCTCGTAGTCGTTTTTCTCCAAAACTCTCTATCTGGTTCTACTCAATCCTTCCACGCCCCAGTCTTTAGCTTCCTCAAGATCTCACAGTCTCATCTGTTCTTTGATTATTCCCTACTGTAAATGACAGATACCTTTAAATATTTGGAAAAACCTGCCTTTTCTATGTTAAATCTCAGTTGTCTTTCATTTAGCACAATTTTTGCAGTCCTCTCATCCTGGCCACTTCCTCTGGCTGAGCTCTGGTTCTTCAATATTCTCCTTGAAATGTTTCATCAAGAAATTCAAGCTCACTTCACCCCACTCCACCTCTCTCTACAAATCCAGACTCACATAGTTGTAGCTTTATTGGCAGCCTTTTTACTCTGGTGGCTTCTACAATGGACACCATCAACAATATCTCCTGGGTCCTCATTTATGAATGCTTACTAAGTTGCTTGCTTGCATCTTCACCTTGTGCAGTGAATTCTTTTTTTCCTTTGTCAATCCAAATATAGGATTTTACATTTATCCCTGTTACATTTCAACGTCTTAATTTCAATCCTATTTCACAGCCTGTCAAGACCCTTTTGAGCTTTAATGCTGTCATCTATCATGTTAACCCTTCTTTCTATTGAGTTGTATACAAATTTGATGAGTATCTCTTATACGATTTTCTCTTTTCTGTGTCAGTTTCAGCTTAGAGACAGCTGATTTTTCAAACATACGTGTTAAAGACCTTTTCACTGCCTCTCAGCTGCTCTATATGTCACCAGTTCCCACCTCCCCACTCTAGGTTATTATTCCTGTCACTTGAAACAGTGGTTATCAGACTTTAGTGGACATCAGCATTACCTGTCACATTTGTTAGAATGCATATTCCCAGGCCCAAGCTCCAGCAATTCTGATTCAGTAGATTGGAGAAGACTCCAAGAATAAGTGCCTTTAACAAGCACTCCAGGGATCAACAAATAATCTGCACAATGATATTTAAACACTTCTTTAGGACTGCAAACTTCTGCTTTTTTGGAATCTGTGTGTGTGTGTGTGTGTGTGTGTGTGTGTGTGTGTGTCAGAGAGAGACAGAGAGAGAGTGAGAGACAGAGAGAGAGAGAGAGAGAGAGAGAGAGAGAAAGGTAGGTGACAGGGGTAGGGATGAGTTATATTTCCTAACTGCCTTCTCAGCTCTCAAATGTCTTTTAAAGGAATCAAACATAATGTCACTCTACCTATATTCAGCTGCTCTTCATTCACATTTTCTAGGCAAATTCACACTGTAAGTAAATGGTACCAAAAAAGCTCTTTAAAGGACCAGACATTCAATTTGAAATTACTTAATACAGTGAACATAATCAAATGTCTTCTTAATGGTCTTAAATGTAAATAGATTATTTTGGGTCTTCATGTATGTCTTTAACCTCAGGTTTATAAAACAACTGTTCCAGTCATACATTTATGAAATGTTTCATCTTAATTGTTCAAAAGAATTTCAAATATTTCTGTGCTATATTTTTAGTTTATCTCATTGTATTTATTTATTTTACCTCAGCATTATTGTATTGGTTTTTAACCTCATGGGTTTCATTTGTCTTTAATCTTTTTACACTCTACTCTTTAAAAATACTTTATTTTAAAATGTATCACAGTGATAGTTACCTTATTTTATTTTTAAATTTTTTAGCTTTAAGACTGTGTTGCCTTCTTTAATTAAGTTCTTTCCTTTTCTTCAACCATCATTATTCTCATTTTCTGTCATCTGTTTTTGGTCTCTTGCTTTCACGGTGCCTGACAAAAAAAAAAAAATGTGGGTCATAGAAATGCCCCAAATGTAAAAAATCCCCAAGACAACTGGGAAAGCATCAAAGCTGCCTAGCCACCTTTGTACCTACTCCTCTGGCTTCTCCTAATTCTTCATCCCAAAGACTCAAGACACTCATGAGAAATCCCACATTAGGGACCTTCAAATAATCTCCCTAGGATATCTTACATATATATTTTTGCTATTAATTTGTTAAAGAAAGTCTGTTAAAACTACTAGTATTAGGATGTGCATGCTTCAAATTGGTTTTGTTTTGGTTTTTCTTAAACTTTTTAACTACCTTGATGCAAAGACAGATCACTCAGTAAAATGATCCATTCAGCATGCATTAATTGATTCATTACGCCCATGTGGAAAGAGAGAGAGAGATGATAGTAGTTGTCATTTATTTATCTACGACATGGCATACTCTGTGATAAGTGCTTTATATATAGGACCCAACTGATCTTCACAAAAATTCTGCAGTGAAGGTATTAGTATCCTTATTTTACAGATGGACAGCCAATACTTCCCTGCTCCTTCTACCACTGCACACAGCCTTTCAGCCAGGTGGATCATTGTGGAAAGATGGAAATGCTGGTTGTGAAGGACACTGTGATGCTGGAGGACTTATTCTTGGAGCTGCTGGAACAGCTGCTGCCACCTGACCTCTCTAAGATCTGCTCTTCAGCTTGAAGAGAAGCCATATCCCAAGGTCATACCCCTTCCCATGGCCAGGTCATGTTCCATAACTCATTCCCCAAGGTGGGGAGGGAGCGCAAGGGCCATCCTCTTTGCCCAAACCCAGGACAACTCTGAGGGGACCTCCCAGCTGCAGAGCTCTCATGGGGCTGGCTGAAGCCTTCTTGTGACTGTGATGCGGCCAACTTGGCATCTACCTGTCCTGCTTCCTCCTTCCGCTCTCCTCCCCTCCACCTAATGGATCCTGAGAGCAAGTTTCCTTATCAGTCTCCTTCTTGGAAAACCTGACCTACAACATTAGTTTTGTGGTGAAACATAGCAATTTTTATTTATGCCTCCTCTTTAACAAAAGAAGATCAAAGGCAGTTATCACGGCTATGCAAAACATAACTGGTTAGCACAGCTGAAGTGGCAGAGAAAGGAAAAAGAAACAAAAAAAAAAAGGAAAGGAAATGAAGTAAAATTGAACCAGATATGTGGCTAACACAAAAATGAATCCATTAGTTCTGCCAGAAATTTGGCTCTTTTTTTGCCAATGCAAAGAAAAAGTAAACTCTTCAATTTTACAATTCACAGTGACCTTAGGTTGTTTGGTTAAATACACAGTTGCTCAGGAGAAACTAAGACCAGAGAGAATTACCTCCTGAGAATTCACACAAAGATATTCATGGCCTCACGTTAGATGCACATGTGAATTTTATTGAGACATATGCCTAACTGGTAGCGTGACCAACTGTCCAAGTTTGTCCTGGACTAGGACACTTCCTGATGTGGGACTTTCAGTTCCCAAACCAGGACTGTCTGGAGCAACTGTTTAGGACAGTTGGTTACCCTGGTGATGGCACAACTCCAACATCAGATCAGTAGAAAGCAAGTCTCCAGGGGACACTATGAATCGGTCTAGGTACACAGATTTCTCTGCTCTGGCTTAATCGAGGCGTCATTTTGGGTTGTCTAGAGGAGTGTTTAAACTGCATGGCCTCCACACAACAATATTCCCCCTCCATGAATACTGTGGAGCTCCCCTGAGCTTTTGAGAGATAATGCGTACAGCAGTGAGTTTAATGCTGTACTCCCCAACAACAACAAAAAATAACCAAAGTACAGTTATTTTATGCTGTTAATTCAATAAAAATCCTCATACTTGGGCAGGCAGTTGAGCTAGGAATAGAGTTAACATTCTTAGATGACAATTGAAAAGCCTGACAAGCACAGAAAGGTGATTTCACCTCCACTTGGCCGTGAGCTATGGGAGCATTTTGGGGCAGGAATAAAATTCTCCTTTGAAATGAATACTGAATCTTCTCTGTTGCATAAATACATGCCCTTAAGTTAAAATATTCCACACCAAAAAACTGGGTCACCACAATTTTTAGCCTGGAAAAACTAGAAACTGAAGAAAAGGCAGTGGTTACCCCCAAAAAATCAATCACAATAAAACATCTATGGAAAAATTAACTCTGCTACTTTTAAATATACCTGCTATGATAAACTGAGCAATTACCAAAAAAGTAACTGAATAATTGCCCACAACTGGCATCTCATTAAAATGAGAGACTTCCGTATATCCATCATCTCTTCTATAACTAAAACAATCATCCACTAGTTTATATGCTGATTTGTTTCTAATGGACTGGGCCTAACAGTTGCCGTCAATAATCTTGACTTAGAAGTTCCAGTATAGCAGCTGTCTCTCAGCAAATAACCTTTGGAAGTCATTTAACAAATAAATATTCCCACTTCCTGAGTGATCTAATCAGCAGTCATATGGATTTTCTTTTCCAGTTAAGTTCTAGTTGTCAATTGCAATTTGTAAAAGAAACTAGAAGGAAGTTAGAAACAAAGATGGTAATTATCCAGCCAATTTGGGTTTTGCATATGGTGGCATGCTCTTCAGATGTCTTCCAGAATATTTACTATTTATTTTTTATTTTTACTATTCCATTGACAAAATTTCCAGATGATTTCTAACATTCTTTTTTTAGGTTCTACTGTATAGACAGCCATAAGTAAACCTGAAATAAAGACATTCTATGTTGTCAGATCTGCAAAACCTACTCTCAGTGGCAGTGACAATTGTCACCTGGATTCAGAAGGGGATCAGTAAAGGTATAGTCTGTTTTATTTCTTTAAACCATTATTTTCTCCATCCTTACTAGAGGAATTGGTTGAAGTCGCTACAGATTGAGATTAAGAAAAGTATGCTGAAAAGAAAATTAGACTTTCCTGTGTATGAGTTGTACTTTTCCAGGGAGACACTGACTCTTACAAGGCATCTCTGGCTTTTACCTTAAAAAGCTGGGTCCCTGACGTATTGCAGGGGGCTTCTGAGCTGTAGCAATGGCCCCAGAAGCTTTCCAGCTCTGAAGAGCCTTGTTTGTGTTTCTTCGTCATCTTGTTCACCAGCTAATTTCCAACCCTCTGTTTCATTTCATGCAGTGTCGATCCAGTGCAGGACGGACAGAATAGCTGGGTGCCCTCGAACCACGCAATGAAGCCACACAGCGAGGCATTATGCTTCCCTTGCCTTTGACTCCTTCTCGGTCCCCTACCTGCTTCATAGCTACCTAAATTCCATTACATGCCATCTGGCTATTTGCCACCGCTGCTTAAGTCATTAAACAGAAGGGAAAGAGCACCCTTGGCTGCACAATGAAGTTATCCATTTCCTCAGTTCAGCACACAGGCAGGCTTTTCTTCCTTCTGAATACCTAGTTTTATCTGTGACTAAGAGGTCTGAAATTTTACTACTCAACCCACTAACTTTTTGCATTGCATCAAAGGGAAGGTCAGTAATCTTCTTGACAGAAGATTTAAAACATAAGGAGCTTAGCATTCGGGTCTAGGAACTTAACCCTGGTGCCCTCCCAGTGCACTGCTAATGGAGCTCGATTTCAGTTTCCAGCTGGCTTTTCAAAAAAGCTGATGAGGCCAGAACACCTCCTCCACTCTCCCCCTCCCACCCCACCCCGCTGTGACTAGGCCTTTTACACACCTCCAAATAAGACGAACAAGCAAGCTGTTCCTGGTGAAATGCAGGACTGCAGCAGGCATCCCAGCTCAGTTTTGTGAACTCTTGAATCAGAGTAATTTCCAAATACATCACTGTCAGTACACACTTCGAGCCTGCCATCAAGGAGCCCAGAAATTAGATTGCCACCTTATTCCTTTCTAAAGGTGAAACAAGCCCTTTAAAAAAAATTAGTATATTTTATTATATTGTTTCACATGAATAAATGAATTATATGTAAGCATTTTTCACACTTTAAAGAACATAACGTTTCTGTTTCTAAAATGTACATGCATACATTTGTTTAAAAATAGCTGCCTTCATTATCATAATGATTTTTTCCTCCTGTGTTCAAGAGCTCAGGGAATTAGTGGTAAATGTAAATGTAATCAAGGGCACCACCATGCTTTTAATTTGGCAAATAAAAACCATTTATATCTCCCATCATTGTGGCAGGAAGAGTCAGTTCTATTACCAAAAGAAGCTTAGAAGTCATGTGATTTCCATCTGACTTTTTTTTCATATTTATGTCTTGGCTGACTAAAAATCTTGCTCTTAATTTCACATGTTGGGCTACAGTTATGAGGAAATGAAATATTATTGGTACTACCTTTCTGGGAAACAGTCTGCCAAAATACATCAAAAACATAAAAATGTGAGTATCCTTTGACCCAGAAATCCCACTTCTTTAAATTTACCCTAATACAGTGGTACTCACAGGAAAAGATGCATGTTCACTGTGTGGCTCTTTACAAAGCACACACACACACAAAAGAAAATATCTTAAACATCTAATAAAAGGCAACTAGTTGAATATATTATGGTATGCAAATAAAATTTAAAACAACTATTTAGGGTGGTGTGTGGAGACACAGGAGGAGAAAAATTAAAAAATAAAAAACAAGGCAACTATTTATAATAATTGCATGACTGAGATATTTGAAATATTGTTAAATATGACTATATAGAATTTATTTAAAAAATTATTCATTCAACAAAGATTCATCAAATACTAAGTGACAGATATTACTCTATAGCAGAGGTCAGAAAATGTTTTCCGGCCAGGTGCAGTGGCTCACGCCTGTAATCCCAGCACTTTGGGAGGCCGAGGCCGAGGCGGGCCTGAGGGCCTCAGGATTACCTGAGGTCAGGAGTTCAAGACCAGCCTGGCCAACATGGTGAAACCTCATCTCTACTAAAAATACAAAAATTAGCCAGGTGTGGTGGCAGCCTCCTGTAATCCCAGCCACTCGGGAAGCTGAGGCAGGAGAATCACTTGAACCCAGGAGGTAGAGGTTGTGGTGAGCCAAGATCACGCCACTGCCCTCTAGCCTGGGTGACAGAATGAGGCCCTATCTCAAAAAAAAAAAAAAAAAACAGAAAATAATATTTTCCATGGAAGTCCACATAGTAAATACTTTAGGCTTTGTAGGCCACAAGGCCCCTATACAGCTGCTCAACTCTGCCATTGTCATATGAAAACAGCCATAGGTGATGTGTAAATAAATGGGTGCACCTATGTTCCAACAAAGCTTTACTTACAAAAACTAGGCTGCTGGATGCATTCAGCTCCTGGTGGTTAGTTTGCTGACCTCTGTTCTGGACAAGTGAAATATAGAAGTGAAACAAAATGTGCAAAAAGCTCTGAGCTGATGGATCTTACATTCTATAGCTATCTATGTATCTCTGTGCATATATGAATACTATGACTAAATGGATGTTCACTGATCATTGATTAAGCAAATCTCTGGAGATTGTGCCAGACACTATGCTGTAATTGGTTAGTGATTCAGTGGTTAAACAAGAGACTTGGTCCCTGCCCTCAGAAAGCTCATGATATGGTAAAGAAAACAGACAAGAAAGCAAATAAAAAGAATAAAGTTTGTTAAAATTGATAAGAAATAGAATTATGAACATGGTTATCTCTGGATACTGAAATATTTAATGAGTGCATCTTTATTCTTTTTTACTGTATCTATTGTTTGATGTTTTTATAATAAGTAAGCATTACCATTTGAAACAATGACATTAGTCTCAAAAAGTTGTCAGCAATGAAAAGGATAAAAGCTTAATTTGTATTTTCTTTTGATTTATTTATTTATTTTTTATTTTTGAGACGGAGTCTCGCTCTGTCGCCCAGGCAGGAGTGCAGTGGCGCAATCTCGGCTCACTGCAAGCTCCACCTCTCGGGTTTACGCCATTCTCCTGCCTCAGCCTCTCCAAGTAGCTGGGACTACAGGCGCCCGCCACCACGCCCAGCTAATTTTTTGTATTTTTAGTAGACACGGGGTTTCACTGTGGTCTCGATCTCCTGACCTCGTGATCCGCCCGCCTCGGCCTCCCAAAGTGCTGGGATTACAAGTGAGAGCCACCGCGCCTGGCCTTGTATTTTCTTTTGAACATGTAATCCAGATGAATATAGAACAGTAGATGATCTCTATATTTTTTATTGTAATTTGTTTTGTCTTTGAAACTATCTAGAATAAAAGGTTTTACTCTTCTCTAAATAAATAACAAAACTCTTTTCTTTGGTATATGGATGAGGGTCTTACGGACTGAAGAACTCTCATTCTTCTCCATTCACTTACTAATTTCAAGTATAAAACAAAGTGCTTAAGGAAGTATAGGAGACCAGTTTTCCCAAAGGTTGGTAACACTTTGAGGTTACTGCCCTCTCTAGAAAATTTTTTTTTTTTTAAAGGGAAGTCTACAGTGTAAAATGGGGTTTTACCCAAAGAGAGGTCTGGCCCTTGCCCTCGGCTTCTGGGAGGTCATCTGTGTCATATCCAGTGGCCACGCCTAACAGTCTTAGTTTGGAGACTGGCCATGCCAACAAGACCAACCATGTGATTTAAGGGGGCAGCGCTGGGTCATATTGTGTCAGTCCACCTGGTGACCAACTTCAACCACATGGGCAGTCAATCATTCACTCATGCCTATGTAATGAAGCCCCAATATCCTGTGGCCACCAAGGCTCATGTGCGCTTCCCTGGTTGGCAATACTCTATGTATATTGTCACACATTGATACTAGGCGGGCAATACATGCTGAGGACAACAAAACCTTCATGACTGGAACCCCCAAACTCTGCCCTATAGGTCTCTTTCTTTGGCTGATTTTAACCTGTATCCTTTCCTGTAATAAACCATAACCACAAGTATTGTCAGTTTCAGTGAGTGTTGTGAGACTTTCTAGTGAATTATGGAACCAGGGGATGGTTTAGGGAACCCCCTAAACTTGCAGTTGACATCAGATGTGAGGGTGGTCCTGTGGAGAACTCAGACCTTCCAGTTTGGCTAACTCCCTGCAGGGAGCATTAGGAGGACACAGAAGAGAACATGTTGGTGTAACTTCTGCTCTCCATTTGCCAGGGGACTTCATGCTTCTTTCATCCAGTGCTTCCTCTGAATTTCAAATATCATTCATCAGGTTTTGCAGAAGGAATAACTATCTAGAACTTGCAGATTTTACAAATATGCACAGCTGTCCTAAAGAAAGGTGTATCTTTAGGGCACACTTACAAATATTTTCGTACTTTACATGTAACTATGCCTCAGAAAAATTTACATGCAATCTTCTTCTAAGATATCAGAAGCAAATAAGGACACAAAACTCAAGTCAGTGCATTTCCTTAATGTAAAGAATGCAAATTTTGCCAAAATATTGGGCTAACAGGTTTTTTTTTGTGAGTCAGAAAAAACCGTGTTTCATTTATTTTGATTTGTTCCTTTAAAAAAAGTTTTCTAGAACCTCGGGATTTAGATACATTCCTTTTTATTCTTCAAGAGGCACAAAGACTACATCTTTGTGAAAGTTTAAATGTGTGTGTATGTCTGTCTTCTGAATGACTGACATCCTGAGTACAGCCAGTAACTTCCACTGAACGTTTCTTGGGGGCAACCTTGGGCTTTTCATAATGGCAGTCTCTAGTCCATTCATCTTTTAGATATGAAAACCTGACACAATCCTTAAAGCTTAAACTATCATTTCCTTAGAAATTACCCTAGTGGCTCTGCCAGTCAGATGTGGGTGTATCACAAATCCTAGGTCACCCAGCCCATAATTTCTTTAATATCAAAAAATAAACCAGGAAAATTAACATTGTGAACTTCCATCAATAATTTAGGCTGGAATGCAAAAGTATTTCAACTGCATAAGTCATCTGTTATTCACTTTAAAAGCCTGAATGCAGGATAGACTCCACCTCTAAAAACTCAGTCTAGTTCTGAGCTTGTCCTTGATGCCAAGTTCCAGGGCCTCGCACTTGAAAAGATCAGGTGCAATTCAATTACGAAGTCGTGTCTGACTTTTTGAAGTGTAAATCCACTGCACTTGAAAATGGCAAGTGTAAAATCCATTCTTAAAAAGCACTTGACATTTTCACATACAGCTTTACAGCCATGGAAATATGAGGAGGCTCACAAGAGATGGCCAGAGTGGCTTAAAAAAAAAAAAAAAGAAAAAGAAAGAAAAAAGGTTTTAATGCTTGGTCAAGAGCAGAAATCTGATTTTTAGCTCTTTGTTTTGACTAGGAAATTAGAACTTCTTTAAAAGCTCTGCTTTGTAAAACTCATCTCTGTGAGCTGTTTTTTTTTTTCTGGTAATGTTTAACTTCTGGTTTACATGCCTAATAGTGCATGCCTTTTCTCTTCATGAGGACTTTGTAGGTTATCTCACCGTCTTTATTCTGTACTTGCAGGCTGAAGTCATCATATACATAAAGGGTTAGCAAACTTTGTCTGAAAAAGACCAGACAGTAAATATTTTTGGCTTTGTGGGCCATATGGTCTCCGTCAACTCTGCTGTTGTATCATGAAAGCAGCCATAGACAATATGTAAACAAATGAGCTTGGCTGTCTTCCAATAAAACTTTATCTGTGAACACTGAAATTTCAATTTTATATAATGTTCATGTGCCATAAAATATTACTATTCTTTTGATTGTTCTTCAACCATTTTTTAAAAAATAAAAGCCATTCTTGGCTGGCGGGCTTTATAAAAACAGTCAGTGGGCTGGATTTGACCCCCAGGCCACAGTTTGCCAACTCTGATACAGACGGCAAAAATAATTTGACAAAATAAAGCATAAATGACAATGTACATGTTCTGAAGTTTTACACAATTCTGTGAAAAGGATCTATTGGGGATCCTCAATATCTCTGAGCACCAATAAGCCAACAAGTCCACTTGATCGTATCAGCAGTTCAACAGGAAGCCAGAGAATCAGTGCTCCAGTCTTCCCTAATGCTCACTGCACTGCAGCACCTCCACCCAGGAGATGTAGCCTCATCCAAGATCCATACACCAGCAGCATCAGCATCACTTGGGAGAGAGTTAAAAATGCAAGAAAGTCAGCCTCTGTCCCCAAACTTTCGGAATCACAATCCGCATTTTCGTGAAAGAAGCCAGAACATGAAAGGTCACGTACCGTATGGCTTTATTTATCTGAAGCATCAAGACCAGGCAAATCCATGGCAACAGAAAACAGACGGGTGGTGGTCAGGAGCTGAGGGCAAGGGAGGAATGAGGAGTGACTGCTTGATGGGCGCAGAGATTCCTTGAAGGAAAAAATGTCTTGGAACTAAATAGACGTGATGGTTGCACAACACTGTAAATATATTAAATGCCACTGAGTTGTGCACTTTAAAATGGTCAACGATTAATTTTATGTTATGTGAATTTTACCTCTATAAAAAAATACCAAAAAAATCTATACCTTAAGATCCCCGGCCGGGCGCAGTGGCTCACGCTTGTAATCCCAGCACTTTGGGAGGCCGAGGTGGGCGGATCACGAGGTCAGGAGATGGAGACCATGGTGAAACCCCGTCTCTACTAAAAATACAAAAAAATTAGCCGGGCGTGGTGGCGGGCGCCTGTAGTCCCAGCTACTCGGAGAGGCTGAGGCAGGAGAATGGCGTGAACCCGGGAGGCGGAGCTTGCAGTGAGCCGAGATTGCGCCACTGCACTCCAGCCTGGGCGACAGAGCGAGACTCCGTCTCAAAAAAAAAAAAAAAAGATCCCCGGGTGATTCACACGCACATTGAAGTTTGAGAAGCAATCTCTCTCCTAGATGAAGTATCAGGGATTTTCAGTCCGGCTTACAGAAACACTGATTTTCACTATAAAGTAGCAAAACTCCACTCATTGATACTAAAGCATCTAGTATTACAATATTAATGATAATCTAAAATATTGTGGATACATTGTCTTAAATCTTTGGCATAGAAAATGTTAAAATTGCCTCACTTTTTACACTCTTTTTTCCCAAATTTTTCTACATGTTCGATAGGGAAATTGCTAATGACAATAAGCCATCAGTTGTGCTTCATTCATTAAATTTGAGTTTGTGCAATTTGTTTGTTGTTCCGAAAACTGTTCCCTAGCACCACCTATTTCTTCCTATTACTTATTCAACTATAACATTCTTTGAATTTTTTTAACTTTCACAGATTAACTCTCCAGAAGACATGTTACCCTGCTTGATATTCAGTATATATTTTCTGGTGACAGCTTTATGGTACAATTAAATTTCATACATTTTTTCAGCCTACCCTGAATATGCATTAGAAAGCCAACCATCATAACTCTAAGCCAATTGGCTTGATTTGCTTATTTAAGCCCACATCTCACAGGCCTGCTACATTTCCATACATTCCATCCCCATCTGCACTCCACCCACCTGCCCAAACTTATTGATCATGCTGACAGTGAAGGAAACCACAGGGCCTTGACTGTCCAAATATAATTTCCATTAGAAAGCCCTTTAAAAAGTACTCAGGACTTTAAGATACCAAATGGTACAGTGATGTCAGTTTAAACCAAGTCACAGAAGAAACTGAAAATTGATTATTGACAACAGACTGGACCTGCGCATTTCAAAAGTGTAATCAGCATTTAGAATAAGAAATTGTTATCACAACTTGGCATATGAGAAAAAAAACCCTGATGTTTAGATGGACTGAGTAACTTAATAAGGCTCATTTGGATGCAAAAATAAATGAGCATCAAGTTAACATTAACTTTTAATGTTTGCCATTTTATGTTAATTCATATTTTTAAATTATGGCTGATACTTTGCAATCAGTCTATGGCTAATTATATCTCCCACATGTAAATCTGATGGAGTGTTGGGACCAAAGAACAACAAAAAATATCCAACAAAGACCTTATAGATTCAGAACTGTCGCGTGCCTCTGTTAACTGGGAAAATTCAGCCTCCACAGAAAACCTCAAGCTCTGAACTTCAGTCATCATTGTTTTCCAAAGATCAAAGCTTAGCTTGCTTAACCATGAAAACCATATTGATGTATCCTGTTTGCAGATGTTTTTCCTGATATTTTTCCTTGTAACTGATAGCTCTATCCTAAGACACAGATTTAGGTGCTGAGTAGATGCAGACTGGACTTGTGGGAAATCTCCAAGCTAAAAATCATCTAAATAAGAAGGAATCAGGAGTCAAATACATACTTTCACCTAAGAGTCTACATGCTCTTCAACTCCAGACACAAGGATTCTTCCAGTAACGAAAAGGATATCCAGATCCAGTTCTTTTCATGAGGATGTATTCTAATGTACAGTCTTATCAGAAGCTTAGATTTTAGTAACACAAAAAATAACAACTACCATTTAAAGAGAGTCTACCCTGAGCCAGGCACTTTGTAAATGCTGTTTTTCTTATTCTTCACAATAACCCCTCATGAGAAAACTGAAAGTCATCTGATCAAAGTTACAAAGCTAGTAAATGATCAAAGGAGAGTTTTCTAATTTAGGAGTTAAGTAGGTCTGGGTTGTTCAAATCCAGATGCATATAACAAATATTTATGTGTCCACTAATCACTACTGTAAGAATCCAACTTCTATGTTCCACGAATGAAGACACTAAGGTCCAGAGAAGTTAAGCAACTTGTCTGAGTTTACACAGCCAATTAGTGTCAAATCCAGGACCAGAGCCCAGATCTTCTCTCTGCTCAGCCATCATTTGTCCTCCACCTCAGGGCACAGATCTTTAAAGTACATGTGAGTCATTTGGGGATCTAGTAGCAGTGTAGGTTCTGATTCAATAGGCCTGGGAGAGGCCTGAAATTGTGAATTTCTGCCAAACAAATAAAGTGACTATAGGGCCCAGGACCAATGCTACACACCACACTCCCATCATCACTGGTAGAAATCAGAGACCTGAAGATGTGTTTCAGGATTTCAATTTGGCAAAATGATTATATAAAATAATGTTTATGCACCACTGGAGTGACAAACTCCTCCCAATTTGCCTGGGATTTTTCCTAGTTTTAGCATTGAAAGTCCCACCTCCCGGGAAATCTCTCAATCCCTCAATCCCTGGCTAACTGGGATAGTCAATCACTGTATCCTCAACTGCTTTACATGCCGTGTGTTAGTTAACACAGCATTAAATGTGGAAGAAAATATGCAACATGAGTTAGGAAGAGAGGAGGCAAAGAGTGAGAGGGCTTAAGAGACCAAAGGCAGGGTCAGCTGCATGAGTGTGCATTGGTACAACTGCGCAGAGACCTGAACTCAGAAGGGCTCGAGGCTCGCTTTAATGCTCTGCTACTGCTGTCTTGAAATTTGTAATGTTTTCATTGAGATATAATTTACATACCATAAAAATCATCCTTTAAAGTGTGCAATTCATCTTTTTTTTTAGTATATTCACAAGGTTGTACAACTATCATCACTATCTTATTTCAGAACCTTTTCATCACTCCAAACAGAAATCTTGCACCCATTAGCAGCAGTCACTCCCCACTCCCCCATTCCCCCGGAATCTGGAAACCACTAATCCACTTTAGGCCTCTATAGATTTGCCAATTTGGGGGCATTTCACATAAAGGTAATCTCACAATATGTTGCCTTTTGTATCTGGTTTCTCTCACTTAGCATAACGTTTTCAGGCATCATATGCCTTGTAGCATGTATCAGCGCTTTATCATTACCTTTTGTTGCTGAATAATATTCCACTGTATGGATACAATGTATACAATATCCCATTGCATAGCTATACTGCATTGTGTTTGTGCATTCATCAGTTAATGGACATGAGGTTGTTTGCACTTTTTGGCTATTATAAATAATGCTGTTATGAACATCCATGTATAGGTTTTTGTGTAAACCTGTTTTCAATTCTCTCAGGTCTATACCTAGGAGTAGAATTGCTAGATCATATGGTAACTCAGTTTAAATTTTAAGGAACTGCCGGATTCTTTTCCAAAGTGGCCACATCATTTTGCATTCCAACCAGCAGTGTATGAGGGCATGAAATTCTTAATAATCTTTGAACAAGGGGCCCCTCATTTTTCATTTCACCCTGGACCCAGCAAGTTAGGTAGCTGAGCAAAATAACTACAAAACGAAGTACAAGCACCTCTGCCCCCAGGAGCCACAGTCCCTCCTTGTTTTCTACAGAGACACAAAAAAGCTAGGCTGTGGGACAAAGGGGAAGAAACCCATCTATTTCTGACATATCTATCAGATACTCTGGAGGAAATAAGTCAAGGTTATTCTCAGAGGAGACCTACTAAGATTTCAATTCACCCATATTTCACTAAGCCTCCCCTGCTGCCCCACGACACCCAAGCCTTTCCCTCTCTCACTCCTTCAGCTTGGATTCCTTCAAGTGCAAAGAAAACAAGTCTTTCATTATTCATTCAACTACCATCTGTGATTTGCCTGCCAGGAACTGAGCTAGATGCTTGGGCTACTGCAGTGAGCAGCTCAGAGCCCAAGGATTCATAAAGCTTGTATTTATAAAAGGCTTGAATTCAAAGGACTGGTTTGGTTTACCACATCAATTAAAATTCATTCACATTAAATTAACATTCTGTGTATTCATCAACAAATACAATGGATACAAAACCAATTTCTGATGGAAAAAAAAAAGGTATGGAGTTCCTTAAGTCAGAAAGAGGGCAGCCTATTAAAGGGTAACAAAGTAAAAGGTAGAGAAACAGAACTTTGAAACATTTTATAAATTTGCCAAGGGGTAGCCCTGTTTGCTTCCATCTGGGCAGGGCTAAAAGCCACTCTGCTCAGTTTTTTTTGTCTTGCCAATGCCTAGAGGCAGTTCTGCCTGGCTTGATTTATGAAGGAGATTGGAGCATATTTATTTCAACACTGCCTCTTTCCCTGAGGATTTGTTAATTGAGGTATCACCTTTCAACAATCATTGAGTAAAACTAATCTATTACATTGTATGTTTCTGATTTCCACCAGAGCAATTACTTCACAATGTGTATTAAAGGGAAGACCTCACTCTTGAGTATGTCAAATAGAAAGCAGTTCATTCAGGACCAAACTAGAAGAAGTTGATTTCCCTAATTTACACACTGGAATTAGACTTTATTTCATTTCTTTATCCTATTTCTAGAAATGAAATTATAAATTTCTTCTGACAGGTTGGCACAGATTAGTTTTAAGTGCTCATAGTTCAGTTATCTTTGGGTTGTCTTTGGCCAGCATTCAGCAGAAGTCCATCAAATAACTTTGTAACACCCAGAATTGTACACTTAACCCTTTTTAATATTTTAAGACAGTCACTTCATATCTAGAAAGATTATAAAATAACCTAGTAATAAGTTTCTTGGACTCACAGAAATTTGGGTAAGTGGAAATGGTGGCCCTTAGGTATTTTTATGGTTCTAAAAGTCCAACAAAAATCAAATGATACATCTGCACAAGCACCAACAACAACAACAAAAAGTTTATCTGCTTTTGGCGGCAATTGTACCAACTCACATTCATCAGACATCTGACTGACAATCACATGTTGTTATTTAATAAAATAAATATTATTTTTCACTTAATAAAGACATTTTGTAGACAAAGTATTTTAAAGCCTGAGTACATGAGAGAAGTGTCAATTAAGAGACAGGTCCTTGGTATTGAAAAGTCTGGAGAAACCTGGAATAGATGATAAAACATCACAAAATTCTGTTCCTTTTGCACCCATTGCTTTTGAATGCAAAGCTATTTAGCAGGTTGTATTTCTACTTTCTTATCCCTGCTCACAGGTCTCCCTCCACCCCATCACTCCCACCTATGATCTAAAACAAAACACACCAGAGAAGTGGGATTTTCAGGGCAGGTTCTCTTTGCACATTAAACAATCAAAGTGACTGGTTGCCTGTCATCCCAGCCACCCGAGAACCTGAGATAGGAAGATTGCTTGAGCCCAGGAGTTCAAGGCTGCAGCGAGCTACGATCACGCCACTGTATTCCCCACTGGGCAACAGAGTGAGATCCTGTCTCAAAACAAAAATTACCAGCATCGTTGGTATATTTTTGTGGCAACACCAGCCTAGAGTTAATCTTTGGATATTAGTGACGACCATTTTCTCCCTGCTCACTGGAGGGGCTTTTACCCAGCATGAAAGCCCACTAAAATCCACATGGGCATCCCTGCTCCAGAGAAGGTTTGAACAAGGACATCTCTGGTTAACATACCCCTTATCTATTCATTTGTTTGAAGAAAAACCAGCTTATTCAATATCATGAAAATGGCCATACTGCCCAAAGTACTTCATAGATTCAATGCTATCCCCATCAAACTACCATTGACATTCTTCACAGAATTAGAAAAAAACTACTTTAAATTTCATATGGAACCAAAAAGAGAGCCCACATAGCCAAGACAATCCTAAGCAAAAAGAAAAAAGCTGGAGGCATCACGCTATCTGACTTCAAACTATACTATAAGGCTACAGTAACGAAAACAGCATGGTACTGGTACCAAAACAGATATATAGACCAACGGAACAGAACAGAGGCCTCAGAAATAACGCCACACATCTACAACCATCTGATTTTTGACAAGCCTGACAAAAACAAGCAATGGGGAAAGGATTCCCTATTTAATAAATGGTGTTGGGAAAACTGGCTAGCCATATGCAGAAAACTGAAACTGGACCCCTTCCTTACACTTTATACAAAAATTAACTCAAGATGGATTAAAGATTTAAATGTAAGACCTAAAACCATAAAAACCCTAGAAGAAAATCTAGGCAATACCATTCAGGACAAAGGCATGGGCAAACAGTTCATGACTAAAACACCAAAAGCAATGGCAACAAAAGTCAAAATTGACAAATGAGAGATCTAATTAAACTAAAGAGCTTCTGCACAGCAAAAGAAACGATCATCAGAGTGAACAGGCAACCTACAGAGTGGGAGAAAATTTTTGCAATCTGTCCATCTGACAAAGGGCTAATATCCAGAATGTACAAATAACTTAAACAAATTTACAAGAATAAAACAACCCCATCAAAAAGTGGGCAAAGGATATGAACAGACACTTCTCAAAAGAAGACATTTATGTAGCCAAACAAACATATGAAAAAAAGCTCATCATCACTGGTCATTAGAGAAATGCAAATCAAAACCACAATGAGATACCATCTCACACCAGTTAGAATGGTGATCATTAAAAAGTCAGGAAACAACAGATGCTGGAGAGGATGTGAAGAAATAGGAACACTTTTACATTGTTGGAAGGCGTGTAAATTAGTTCAACCATTGTGGAAGACAGTGTGGTGATTCCTCAAGGATCTAGAACCAGAAATACCATTTGACTCAGCAATCCCATTACTGGGTATGTACCCTAAGGATTATAAATCATTCTACTATAAAGACACATGCACATGCATGTTTATTCCGGCACTGTTCACAATAGCAAAGACTTGGAACCAACCCAAATGCCCATCAATGATAGACTGGATAAAGAAAATGTGGCACATATACACCATGGAATACTATGCAGGCATAAAAAATGATGAGTTCATGTCCTTTGCAGGGACATGTATGAAGCTGGAAACCATCATGGGTTGATGAGTGCAGCAAACCACCATAGCACATGTATACCTGTGTAACAAACCTGCACGTTGTACACATGTACCCCAGAACTTAAAGTATAATATATATAAATAAATATTTTTTAAAAACTTCCTGAACTGAATCTTTACCAAAAGACTTCCATCATTTGCTAGAAGTGAATTCTAGATCAAACCTGGTGTTATCCAAAATTAAATGTGAATGTGTATAGCAAAGTCAGAGACAGGAAAGAGGCAGGGATGGCCCTTTCCCCCCACGTAGAAGGCAAGTGAGCAATAGTTTCTTGTACTCTCTTTTAGTCAAGAGTGGATATAATAGTAATGACAATAACAATAATGCACAAAACAAGTATTTAATTAATTCTTTCTTTCCAAAAAAAAATAATGAAATGCTTCATAGGATTCTCCATAAGCTAGGGTTGGCATCTCACAGGGGGACTTAAGCTGGCATAAACAAACTCACATGGTTAACCTTGTCTGGGCTGTGTTGGGAGTAAAACAGCTCTCCTCCATCCCAAGCAGGGGGACTCTGGCATACGTAGCTTCAGACACTGCAGAGCCAAACAGAATAGAACAAAATGGATGCTGTTTTTTGTGCATTCTGTTTATTTCAGCTAGTAAATATAGTTACTATGAGCCAAAAATACATGTTATTCACATCCTACATTTTTAAAATTTTTTTCTTTATTCCATAGGCAATGAAAAGCCATGAAAGTTTTCTGAACAAGCAAATGACATTGTCGAACTTGTACATAGGAAGACAACTCTGGTGGCTGTGAGAAAGATAAACAAGATGATGGAGAGACTGAGGGGTAGCCAGATAAGGCGCTCCTTGCTAAAGATGGTGCCAGGCCAAACCAGGGTAAAGACAGAATGCTCAAGGGGGTGATAGATAAAAGAAACCTTGCAAAGAATAAAAATCTCTAGCAGTTAGCTACAAAGCTGTTCAGGAACTTGTGTTTCTACTTTCTTAGCCCTGTTCACAGGTCTCCCTCCACCTCATCGCTCCCACCTATGAACTCAAACCAAACACACCAGAGGGGTGGGAGAGGGAGAGGCAGAAATGATGCTGAAAAACCAGCTAGAGGAGAAAGACATGTATGGATAAGCCATAAAGTAAAGAAGACATTCTGGGGTGATTTTACAGATGCCTGTGAACCCCTGCCCATGTGCCCCAGTGAATGGTGACTGACCATATGACCTGCTCAAATGGCTGGCTGTTACCTGCCTCCAGCCAAAAGGGGAGAAGAAAGCCCATGGGTACAGCACAGTAGAAAAAGCACAATGTTGGAGTTAATTGCCTGGGGTTTGAATACCTGTATCCACCTTTCTCTCCCCATCTCTGTGTGATCTGGGGCAAGCTATAATCCTCTCCGAGCCAGTGCTTCCTTGTCTGAAAATAAGGATAATACTCTCATTAGGATTGCTATGAAAATAGTCATATGCAGAACTGGCATGCCTCACGGGCCTCATAATTAGTAATGGTTATTATCAGCCACACATATGTTTCTGTACTGGGGCTCAGAGACAATGCATGACTTTTCCAGGTTTGCACAATATTATCATCATAAAACCAGAACTCCAAACAAGCAATGGGGAAAGGATTCCCTATTTAATAAATGGTGCTGGGAAAACTGGCTACACATATGTAGAAAGCTGAAACTGGATCCCTTCCTTACACCTTATACAAAAATTAATTCAAGATGGATTAAAGACTTACATGTTAGACCTAAAACCATAAAAACCCTAGAAGAAAACCTAGGCAATACCATTCAGGACATAGGCATGGGCGAGGACTTCATGTCTAAAACACCAAAAGCAATGGCAACAAAAGCCAAAATTGACAAATGAAATCTAATTAAACTAAAGAGCTTCTGCACAGCAGAAGAAACTACCACCAGAGTGAACAGGCAACCTACAGAATGGGAGAAAGTTTTTGCAACCTACTCATCTGACAAAGGGCTAATATCCAGAATCTACAATGAACTCAAACAAATTTACAAGAAAAAAACAAACAACCCCATCAAAAAGTGGGCGAAGGACATGAACAGACACTTCTCAAAATAAGACATTTATGCAGCCAAAAAACACATGAAAAAATGCTCCTCATCACTGGCCATCAGAGAAATGCAAATCAAAACCACAATGAGATACCATCTCACACCAGTTAGAATGGCCATCATTAAAAAATCAGGAAACAACAGATGCTGGAGAGGATGTGGAGAAATAGGAACACTTTTACACTGTTGGTGGGACTGTAAACTAGTTCAACCATTGTGGAAGTCAGTGTGGCGATTCCTCAGGGATCTAGAACTAGAAATACCATTTGACCCAGCCATCCCACTACTGGGTATATACCCAAAGGACTATAAATCATGCTGCTATAAAGACACATGCACACGTATGTTTATTGAGGCACTATTCACAATAGCAAAGACTTGGAACCAACCTAAATGTCCAACAACGATAGACTGGATTAAGAAAATGTGGCACATATACACCATGGAATACTATGCAGCCATAAAAAATGATGAGTTCGTGTCCTTTGTAGGGACATGGATGAAACTGGAAACCATCATTCTCAGCAAACTATCACAAGGACAAAAAACCAAACACCACATGTTCTCACTCATAGGTGGGAATTGAACAATGAGAACACATGGACACATGAAGGGGAACAACGCACACCGGGGACTGTTGTGGGGTGGGGGAGGGGGGAGGAGTAGCATTAGGAGATATACCTAATGCTAAATGACGAGTTAATGGGTGCAGCACACCAACATGGCACATGGATACATATGTAACAAATCTGCACATTGTGCACATGTACCCTAAAACTTAAAGTATGATAATAATAAAATTTTAAAAAGAGATAAAAAAAAGAGAGCCAGAAGCAGTTATCTAGTTTCTTTAGCATTTTGAGATGCTTCCCAAGAAGCCCATGTTGGTCTTACCCCATGGGGAATATTGTGGGTAACTGTATGGCTAGACCACCTGGGGTAATGTATCAATACAACAACCAGAAAACAATGAACAAAATGTCAGTATTAAACCTTACATATCAGTAATTACTGTGAGTGTAGATGGATTAAATCCACCAATAAAAGACATAGAGTGAAAAAAAAAAAACAAAAAAAACAGAACTCCAAGTCATGGCGTCTACAGTATTTTTCCCCTAAGGCTGTACTTCCAAAAAAAACCAGGGACAAGAGACACTTCCTCCTACATAGCCTCATGTTCTCTGTGTCCTCTGCATACTTTCTTTTGAGATCCTGAACAATGTCCAAGGCAAACCACTAAAGACTTTCATTCCCACTATCAAAAATTTTTTGCTTCTACAGTGTCATTTCCTTTAGCCCATGTTAAACTTTTTGAATGACATAATTTACAGCATTGTTTTATGTACCTATTGTGACACGACAAACTGCCTCAGAACTTACTAACTTGAAACAACAATTTGTTATTTTTCTCAATTCGGTACCTTGGCGGGGCTCAGGTGGATGGTTCTTCTGTTTCACATGGCATCAGCTGGGATCACCCTTGCAGCTGCCTTTAGCTGGGAGCTCAGCTGGAAAGTCCAAGATGGCTTCACTCATATATGTGGTGAGTCTGTGGGTGTGACTGGAATAGCTGGGCACTGTCTTGGCTTCTCTCTCTACATATCTTTCAGCTGTCTTGCTCAATCTTCTTTACAAAGCAGCTGGCTCCCAATAAGTGAAGCAGAAGTTGCCAGGCCCAGGCTCAGAAATCCAGAAGGTCACCTTCACTGCATTCTCTTGGTCCAAGCAAGTCACACGGTCAGGCCAGGTGCAAAGACAGGAAAATAGAGCATACCTTTGGATGTGGACATCCTTCCACAAGGATAGGGAGAAATTGTTGGGAGGAAGTATTGGTGACCGTCTTTGAAAGTATCCACCAGAAATATTATTTGTAAAATCTGGGCTTCAGAGTCCACAGAAAACTACTCAATTGTGACATTTTAGAAAATATTTCATCCATTTACAAACAAAAGTTATTTTGTGTAAACATTCTAACAACTTTTACCCTTGATTTCCTCGGAAACATTTATTTGAGGATTGTAGTAGATTGGATAATGACCTTCAAAAAGACATCCAAACCCCTAGAATCTGTGAACGTGACCTTATTTGGAAAAAGAGTGAAGACATAATTAAGAATCTTGAGAGAAGATCTAACTAGATTACCCAGGTGGATCCTAAACCCAAAGACTAGTGTCCTAATAAGAGACAAGGAGAAAACACATAGAGGAGAGGTAACATGAAGATGAAGGCAGAGGCTGGAGTGATGCGGCCTTACATCAAGGAAGTCAACGAATGCCTGGGGCCACTGGAAGCTGAAAAGGCAAAAATGTATTCTCCCTTACAGCCTCCAGAGGAAGTATGGTCCTGCCAAGACCTTGATCCAAGACTTCTGTCCTCCAGAACTTTAAGAGAATACATTGCTGTTGTTTCAGGCCACCCGGTTTTCTGTAATTTGTTATGGCAGCCGTGAGAAACTAATACAAGTACTTTCCCTCTTTATGATTAAGCCTAAAGGTTTGCCTCCCATTTGGGGATTGTGATTTATAAGGCAATGGCTGTGACTCTTGGCTCCTATTTCTCCACACACTCAGCAGAGGTATCAAGTAAGGGCTTTACCAGAAAACTCACCTCTGCGCAGGTCCTGAGCCAATCCTGACAGGAACATGTAAGATGTTAGAAGTCTCTGCCTCGCCAGATCCTTCTGAAAACATCTTGCTGCTCACAGTTACCTGAGCCACAGCCCCTCCCTACATCACCTTCGCTCATTCCTGGGTGGACTCAAGCTTTGGGATCAGACAGAGTTGAAGTTGCAACAGGATAACATGTAAATTCTCAGAGCTCTTGTTTCTTTCTCAGTAAAATGGAATGATATCACCTTTCTCACAGACCTACTTGAAAAATTAAAGTTAAGTAAAGCACCTGGCACATACTAGGACCTCAAGGAAAGGTGCCCATTATCACTACTACTTTTAAGCTGTACGCAGTTGCTTATCTGTTTCATATACCTGATGTTCAGTGGGGCTGGAGTCATACTCTAAACCCCAATCTGATTAGCAAAGCGTCTGACCCCTTTCCTAACCTTTGCCAGCTAATTTGCCCCTCCCAAATCAGCTGCCCTCCGTGATCCTCCCACCTCAGCCTCCCAGGTAGCTGGAACTACAGGGATGCACTACCAAATCTGGCTAATTTTTGTATTTTTAGTAGAGAGAGGGTTTCACCATGTGGCCCAGGCTGGTCTAGAACTCCTGGGCTCAAGTGATCCTCCTGCCTCAGCCTCTCCAAATGCTGGGATTACAGCCATAAACCACCATGCCCAGCCGGGCTTTTGATTCCAACCTTCCTCTTCACACAGGTTTTACTCTCCAACGAACTTTTCACACTCCTAACTCCAGCTCCTCCTCACTGGACCCAGCTGACATCTACCCTACCACAGCGGTTCTCAAAAAAGTGTAGTCCCGAAACCAGCAAGCATCATCAGCATCACCTGGGAACCTATTAAAAATGCAGATCTCAGATCCTAACCCTAATCCAGACCTACTGACTCAGGAACTCTGAGGTGGTCAGGCCCAGCATCTGTATGTATGTAACAAGCCCTCTAGGAGACTCTGACACACGCATTCTGAGAACTGCAGCCCTACTATATTTCACTAAGAGTTCACATTACCTGATTGCCTTTGCAGTAAATGAATCACCTGCCTGGGGTTCTGTAAGAGATGCTGCTACCCACCTCTGCAGACCACTCAGATAAAGAGGACTACATCGTTTGCTGGGCAGCAAGACCTTGCCAAAACCCAAGGCAACCTTCTTTTTATTATTATTATTATTATTATACTTTAAGTTTTAGGGTACATGTGCACAACGTGCAGGTTTGTTACATATGTATACATGTGCCATGTTGGTGTGCTGCACCCAGTAACTCGTCATTTACATTAGATATATCTCCTAATGCTGTCCCTCCCCCCTCCCCCACCCCACGACAGGCCCTGGTGTGTGATGTTCCCCTTCCTGTGTCCAAGTGTTGACACACTGGATAGGCCCAGTTTCTGTCTCTCCAAACCCAGACTCTCACCCGCCTAGCCACTCCACTGGAAGTAACGGAATCAATGCAGTAAAGTTAACAGCAAGGTCAAAATCAGAGTTTGAACTGTAAAAGTACAATATTTGACATTTATTTTGCCAACTGCTTTCTATAGCATCTCAAGTGTTTAACAAATAATACCTTCTAATATTTAATTTTTCAGGGCTCATGGTGTGTTTGATGCTTCATAGGATATGGATTCAGAGATCAACTTTATCCTGCTCTTAAATTCTGCATTTATCTTGCCAGGATCCCGTGAGCTAGGCTGTAAAAGCAAACCATGTTGACAAAATTCGGAGCCTACTGTAAGCACCCAGCCACTGGGGTATTCCTTGCACTGACCCACCCTGGATCCAATCCTCAGCCTCTTTGGCCCCTCCTTGTAATAGTTCAAATAGATTCTGTTATTAAAGCTTCCTCCTTAATTACTGGCATATGTGCAATTCAAGTTACTTTCTTGCAATTATGTTATTCAGCAATAATTGGATTTCTAGTTTTAATTGGACCCTAAATTAGCAATAGCTTTCATGAACACCATTGCAGTGATTTCTAGCTACAGTTTTTGCGGCTTTTTGAGTACATTATATTTCAAACAGAATGAATCACCAGGAAAATAAGTCACAGCTGCAGTGAACTCTTGCACGGGTTCCTATTAATGATTACAAGTTGGGTGCTATTCTGTTGTAACTAAACATTTGCTACAACTATTACCCACTGAGCATTGCTGTGTCACGAGGCTGCCTCCTGACCAGGATGAGAGCACACAGTTGTGTTGGGATGAAGATCCAGCCACATGACTAGATATTTACTCAGCTAAATGGGGAAGAGAATCTTTTTCTTACCACCTGCTACTGCAGATAAACACTTGAAAATAAAACAAAAGAAAACCAAACTCTTCTTAAAAGCTGCTGAAATCAAAATTTTGCTGAAACTACCAAAAGCATAATCCCATTGCTATCTTCCTTTCCTAAAGGGACTATTTACTCAAATCAGTACAACAAATATTTGCTGAGCATTGGCAATGTGCTGGTTATTGAAAAGGATGCTAAGCTAGTAAGAGACAATATAGTGATGTGGTTAAGAGCATGAGATTTGGAGTCAGGCCTCCTGGGTTAGAACTACAGCTCTGCTGCTTCTTGGCTGTGTGACCTCCAGCAAATTACTTACTCTCTCCGTGGTTCTTTTTCCTTATTTGACAAATATACCGCAAGGTTCTTGTGTGGATTAAATTACTTCCTACATGTAAAGGACTTTTTAAAGCACCTGGCACATGGTAAGCACTTACTAAATGCTCATTTTATTATTCTAGTTCAAGGTATCAAAGATGTCATCTGTCTTGTCCATCACTGTATTCCCTAGCATCCAGAATAGTGACTGATTGATAGATGATAAGTGCTCCAGAGATGTCTTTTGTCTAATAGGGAAACCCAACACTACAAGAAGTGCCCAGAGAAGGGAGGGATTTAAAGAAGAGAGGAATTGGATCTAGTTTGGGAGTGTATCAGTCAGGATCTTGGCAGGAAACAGAGCACATTCAAAAGGGATGATTAAAGAGCATTTCATGAAATAGCTACTTAAAAAGTTATGGGGGCAGATTAACAGAAACAAACACAAATGGTGAAGGATCACACAGTCATCAAGAACAGAGAACTATTACCACCTGTCTTAGTCCATTTTCATGCTGCTATAAAGAACTGCCAGAGACTGGGTAATATATAAAGGAAAGAGGTTTAACTGACTCACAGTTCTGCATGGCTGGGAGGCCTCAGGAAACTTACGATCATGGTGGAAGGGGAAGCAAACATGTTCTTCTTCACGTGATGGCAGGAAGGAGAAGTGCCTAGCAAAGACGGAAAAGCCCTTTATAAAACCATCAGATCTCATAAGAACTCACTCACTATCATGAGAACAGCAGCATGGGGGTAATAGTCCCCATGATTCAACTACCTCCCACCAGGTTCCTCCCACAACATGTGGGGATTATGGGAACTATGGTTCAAAGTGAGATTCGGGTGGGGACACAGCCAAACCATATCACAGCCCCAGACTCACAGGGGCCTGAAAGAGCTGTGGAGAGAGCTCCTGACAGGAGCAATGGCCTTCAGCAACGAGTACAGTCTCTGCTGACCTCCAGCCACACAGGAGGAGAGCCAGGAGAATCAAGACCCTGACCTCTTTTACTTTTTTTTTTTTTTTTTTTTTTATACTTTAGGGTTTTAGGGTACATGTGCACAATGTGCAGGTTTGTTACATATGTATCCATGTGCCATGTTGATTTCCTGCACCCATTAACTCGTCATTTAGCATTAGGTGTATCTCCTAATGCTGTCCCTCCCCCCCTCCCCCCACCCCACAACAGTCCCCGGAGTGTGATGATCCCCTTCCTGTGTCCATGAGTTCTCATTGTTCAATTCCCACCTATGAGTGAGAACATGCGGTGTTTGGTTTTTTGTCCTTGCGATAGTTTACTGAGAATGATGTTTTCCAGTTTCATCCATGTCCCTACAAAGGACACGAACTCATCATTTTTTATGGCTGCATAGTATTCCATGGTGTATATGTGCCACATTTTCTTAATCCAGTCTATCGTTGTTGGACATTTGGGTTGGTTCCAACTCTTTGCTATTGTGAATAGTGCCGCAATAAACATACGTGTGCATGTGTCTTTATAGCAGCATGATTTATAGTCCTTTGGGTATATACCCAGTAATGGGATGGCTGGGTCAAATGGTATTTCTAGTTCTAGATCCCTGAGGAATCGCCACACTGACTTCCACAATGGTTGAACTAGTTTACAGTCCCACCAACAGTGTCAAAGTGTTCCTATTTCTCCACATCCTCTCCAGCACCTGTTGTTTCCTGATTTTTTAATGATGGCCATTCTAACTGGTGTGAGATGGTATCTCACTGTGGTTTTGATTTGCATTTCTCTGATGGCCAGTGATGATGAGCATTTCTTCATGTGTTTTTTGGCTGCATAAATGTCTTCTTTTGAGAAGTGTCTGTTCATGTCCTCTGCCCACGTTTTGATGGGGTTGTTTGTTTTTTTCTTGTAAATTTGTTTGAGTTCATTGTAGATTCTGGATATTAGCCCTTTGTCAGATGAGTAGGTTGCAAAAATTTTCTCCCATTCTGTAGGTTGCCTGTTCACTCTGATGATAGTTTCTTTTGCTGTGCAGAAGCTCTTTAGTTTAATGAGATCCCATTTGTCGATTTTGGCTTTTGTTGCCATTGCTTTTGGTGTTTTAGACATGAAGTCCTTGCCCACACCTATGTCCTGAATGGTATTGCCTAGGTTTTCTTGTAGGATTTTAATGGTTTTAGGTCTAACATAAAAGTCTTTAATCCATCTTGAATTAATTTTTGTATAAGGTGTAAGGAAGGGATCCAGTTTCAGCTTTCTACATATGGCTAGCCAGTTTTCCCAGCACCATTTATTAAATAGGGAATCCTTTCCCCATTTCTTGTTTTTGTCAGGTTTGTCAAAGATCAGATAGTTGTAGCTATGCGGCATCATTTCTGAGGGCTCTGTTCTGTTCCATTGATCTATGTCTCTGTTGTGGTACCAGTACCATGCTGTTTTGGTTACTGTAGCCTTGTAGTATAGTTTAAAGTCAGGTAGCGTGATGCCTCCAGCTTTGTTCTTTTGGCTTAGGATTGACTTGGCGATGCGGGCTCTTTTTTGGTTCCATATGAACTTTAAAGTAGTTTTTTCCAATTCTGTGAAGAAAGTCATTGGTAGCTTGATGGGGATGGCATTGAATCTATAAATTACCTTGGGCAGTATGGCCATTTTCACGATATTGATTCTTCCAACCCATGAGCATGGAATGTTCTTCCATTTGTTTGTATCCTCTTTTCTTTCATTGAGCAGTGGTTTGTAGTTCTCCTTGAAGAGGTCCTTCACATCCCTTGTAAGTTGGATTCCTAGGTATTTGATTCTCTTTGAAGCAATTGTGAATGGGAGTTCACTCATGATTTGGCTCTCTGTTTGTCTGTGATTGGTGTACAAGAATGCTTGTGATTTTTGTACATTAATTTTGTATCCTGAGACTTTGCTGAAGTTGCTAATCAGCTTAAGGAGATTTTGGGCTGAGACAATGGGGTTTTCTAGATCTACAATCATGTCATCTGCAAACAGGGACAATTTGACTTCCTCTTTTCCTAATTGAATACCCTTTATTTCCTTCTCCTGCCTGATTGCTCTGGCCAGAACTTCCAGCACTATGTTGAATAGGAGCGGTGAGAGAGGGCATCCCTGTCTTGTGCCAGTTTTCAGAAGGAATGCTTCCAGTTTTTGCCTATTCAGTATGATATTGGCTGTGGGTTTGTCATAGATAGCTCTTATTATTTTGAGGTATGTCCCATCAATACCTAATTTATTGAGAGTTTTTAGCATGAAGGGTTGTTGAATTTTGTCAAAGGCCTTTTCTGCATCTATTGAGATAATCATGTGGTTTTTGTCTTTGGTTCTGTTTATATGCTGGATTACATTTATTCATTTGCGTATGTTGAACCAGCCTTGCATCCCAGGGATGAAGCCCACTTGATCATGGTGGATAAGCTTTTTGATGTGCTGCTGGATTCGGTTTGCCAGTATTTTATTGAGGATTTTTGCATCAATGTTCATCAAGGATATTGGTCTGAAATTCTCTTTTTTGGTTAAGTCTCTGCCAGGCTTTGGTATCAGGACGATGCTGGCTTCATAAAATGTGTTAGGGAGGATTCCCTCTTTTTCTATCGATTGGAATAGTTTCAGAAGGAATGGTATCAGTTCCTCCTTGTACCTCTGGTAGAATTCAGCTGTGAATCCATCAGGTCCTGGACTCTTTTTTGTTGGTAAGCTATTGATTATTGCCACAATTTCAGAACCTGTTATTGGTCTATTCAGAGATTCAACTTCTTCCTGGTTTAGTCTTGGGAGGGTGTATTTGTCAAGGAATTTATCCATTTCTTCTAGATTTTCTAGTTTATTTGCATAGAGGTGTTTGTAGTATTCTCTGATGGTAGATTGTATTTCTGTGGGATCGGTGGTGATATCCCCTTTTTCGTTTTTTATTGCATCTATTTGATTCTTCTCTCTTTTCTTCTTTATTAGTCTTGCTAGCGGTCCATCAATTTTGTTGATCCTTTCAAAAAACCAGCTCCTGGATTCATTAATTTTTTGAAGGGTTTTTTGTGTCTCTATTTCCTTCAGTTCTGCTCTGATTTTAGTTATTTCTAGCCTTCTGCTAGCTTTTGAATGTGTTTGCTCTTGCTTTTCTAGTTCTTTTAATTGTGATGTTAGGGTGTCAATTTTGGATCTTTCCTGCTTTCTCTTGTGGGCATTTAGTGCTATAAATTTCCCTCTACACACTGCTTTGAATGTGTCCCAGAGATTCTGGTATGTTGTGTCTTTGTTCTCGTTGGTTTCAAAGAACATCTTTATTTCTGCCTTCATTTCATTATGTACCCAGTAGTCATTCAGGAGCAGGTTGTTCAGTTTCCATGTAGTTGAGCGGTTTTGAGTGAGTTTCTTAATCCTGAGTTCTAGTTTGATTGCACTGTGGTCTGAGAGACAGTTTGTTATAATTTCTGTTCTTTTGCATTTGCTGAGGAGAGCTTTACTTCCAACTATGTGGTCAATTTTGGAATAGGTGTGGTGTGGTGCTGAAAAAAATGTATATTCTGTTGACTTGGGGTGGAGAGTTCTGTAGATGTCTATTAGGTCCACTTTATGCAGAGCTGAGTTCAATTCCTGAATATCCTTGTTAACTTTCTGTCTCGTTGATCTGTCTAATGCTGACAGTGGGGTGTTAAAATCTCCCATTATTATTGTGTGGGAGTTTAAGTCCCTTTGTAGGTCACTGAGGACTTGCTTTATGAATCTGGGTGCTCCTGTGTTGGGTGCATATATATTTAGGATAGTTAGCTCTTCTTGTTGAATTGATCCCTTTACCATTATGTAATGGCCTTCTTTGTCTCTTTTGATCTTTGTTGGTTTAAAGTCTATTTTATCAGAGACTAGGATTGCAACCCCTGCCTTTTTTTGATTTCCAGTTGCTTGATAGATCTTCCTCCATCCCTTTACTTTGAGTCTATGTGTGTCTCTGCACGTGAGATGGGTTTCCTGAATACAGCACACTGATGGGTCCTGACTCCTTATCCAGTTTGCCAGTCTGTGTCTTTTGGTTGGAGCATTTAGCCCATTTACATTTAACGTTAATATTGTTATGTGTGAATCTGATCCTGTCATTATGATGTTAGTTGGTTATTTTGCTCGTTAGTTGCTATAGTTTCTTCCTAGCCTCGATGGTCTTTACAGCTTGGCATGTTTTTGCAGTGGCTGGTGCCGGTCGTTCCTTTCCATGTTTAGTGCTTCCTTCAGGAGCTCTTTTAGGGCAGGCCTGGTGGTGACAAAATCACTCAGTGTTTGCTTATCTGTAAAGTATTTTATTTCTCCTTCACTTATGAAGCTTAGTTTGGCGGGATAGGAAATTCTGGGTTGAAAATTCTTTTCTTTAAGAATGGTGAATATCGGCCCCCACTCTCTTCTGGCTTGTAGAGTTTCTGCTGAGAGATCAGCTGTTAGTCTGATGGGCTTCCCTTTGTGGGTAACCCGACCTTTCTCTCTGGCTGCCCTTAACATTTTTTCCTTCATTTCAACTTTGGTGAATCTGACAATTATGTGTCTTGGAGTTGCTCTTCATTTTCAGGTACACCAATCAGACGTAGGTTTGGTCTTTTCACATAGTCCCAAATTTCTTGGAGGCTTTGTTCATTTCTTTTTATTCTTTTTTCTCTAAACTTCCCTTCTCTCTTCATTTCATTCATTTCATCTTCCATCAGCGATACCCTTTCTTCCAGTTGATCGCATCTGCTACTGAGGCTTCTGCAATCTTCGCGTAGTTCTCGAAACTTGGCTTTCAGCTCCATCAACTCCTTTAAGCCCTTCTCTCCATTGGTTATTCTAGTTATCCATTCTTCTAATTTTTTTTTCAAAGTTTTTAACTTCTTTGCTATTGTTTTGAATTTCCTCTCGTAGCTCAGAGTAGTTTGATCGTCTGAAGCCTTCTTCTCTCAACTCATCAAAGTCATCCTCCATCCAGCTTTGTTCCGTTGCTGGTGAGGAACTGCGTTCCTTTGGAGGAGGAGAGGTGCTCTGCTTTTTAGAGTTTCCAGTTTTTGTGCTCTGTTTTTTCCCCATCTTTGTGGTTTTATCTACTTTTTGTTTTTGATGATGGTGATGTACAGATGGGTTTTTGGTGTGGATGTCCTTTCTATTTGTTAGTTTTCCTTCTACCAGACAGGCCCCTCAGCTGCAGGTCTGTTGGAGTTTACTAGAGGTCCACTCCAGACCCTGTTTGCCTGGGTGTCAGCAGCGGTGGCTGCAGAACAGTGGATTTTCGTGAGACCACAAATTCAGCTGTCTGATAGTTCCTCTGAAAGTTTTGTCTCAGAGGAGTACCCGGTTGAATGAGGTGTCAGTCTGTCCCTACTGGGGGGGTGCCTCCCAGTTAGGCTGCTCAGGGGTGAGGGACCCACTTTAGGAGGCAGTCTGTCCGTTCTCAGATCTCCAGCTGCTTGCTGGGAGAACCACTACTCTCTTCAAAGCTGTCAGTCAGACAGGGACATTTAAGTCTGTGGAGGTTCTTGCTGAGTTTTTGTTTGTCTGTGCCCTGCCCCCAGAGGTGGAGCCTACAGAGGCAGGCAGGCCTCCTTGAGCTGTGGTGGGCTCCACCCAGTTCGAGCTTCCTGGCTGCTTTGTTTACCTAAGCAAGCCTGGGCAATGGCGGGCGCCCCTCCCCCAGCCTCGCTGCTGCCTCGCAGCTTGATCTCAGACTGCTGTGCTAGCAATCAGCAAGACTCCGTGGGCATAGGACCCTCCGAGCCAGGTGCGGGACACAATATCCTAGTGTGCCATTTTCCAGGCCCGTTGGAAAAGCGCAGCATTAGGATGGGACTGACCCGATATTCCAGGTGCCGTCTGTTTCCCCTTTCTTTGACTAGGAAAGGGAACTCCCTGACCCCTTGCGCTTCCCGAGTGAGGCAATGCCTCGCGCTGCTTCGGCTCGCGCACAGTGCGCTTCACCGACTGTCCTGCACCCACTGTTAGGTACTCCCTAGTGAGATGAAACCGGTACCTCAAGCAGAAATGCAGAAATCACCAGTCTTCTGTGTCGCTGGGGCTGGGAGCTGGAGACCGGAGCTGTTCCTATTCGGCCATCTTGGCTCCACCCTGGTAACGGCCCTTCTACCGACCCTGACCTCTTTTTCATGTTCTCTGATCTTGTCCTGTTGGCCAAACCCAATGGGAAGCAATATATGTGATTCTTTATTTTTGCATTAAATAATAAAATCTAGACACAGGTATAGTAATGACCATAATTTTGAAGTGGAAATAAGTGAAAATACTATTTTTATATATCTGCAAAACCAATAATGTAATATGGAAAAAAATCCATGATTTTTATGGCCAACAAAGTTTCTTGGGGTTTGTTGCCTATATTTATAGTTGAAGAAAATGCTAAATTTCAGCTAGAAGTTAATGATAATTAAGATGTAGGGTTTTTGTCTCCTCCAAGTTCATGCACTCCCTGAATTAAGTACCCCTGGCCTAGTCCTGTTATGCCTGTTTTCATCTTCCCAATAGGCAGAGGCTACTGAAGGCAAACTTTACAGGTCTTCCCTAGAGGAGTGTTGATTCAGAAGGCCATTACTTTTCTCTTGAAGGGAGACTATGGTTGAGCTAATTAGATTTGCGGAGCCTTTTCTGTGTCCCTGTAAAGCCTAATACATAGAATGAGTGAGGTGGTCATGGATAACTTATGAAGACCATCTCATTAGCCTATAATCATTGCTCATAACATTTATGTATTCAGCAAATATGTACTGAGCATCTACTATGTGTCAGATACTGTTCCAGATACTAGTGATCCATCAGTGGACAAAAGAGATTTTTTTAAAAATTCCTTGCTCTCATGAAGCTTAGATTGTAGTTGGGGTGAGGGGGTGAAAGTTCAGACAACAAACAAAAATAAATAATATAAATGGTATCATATGTAAAGAGGTGACAAGTACTCTGAAAAAATACATAGAACATTTTAGGAAGTATAGGCAACCATGGGGAGGGTTGTAATTTTAAATGAGGTAATCAGAGTAAAATTTGTTCTTAATAAGAATGTGAAGTTTGGCCATGCATGGTGGCTCGTGCCTGTAATCCCAGCACTTTGGGAGGCCAAGGTGGGTAGATTGCCTGAGTCCAGGAGTTCAAGACCAGCCTGAACAATAGGGCAAAATTCCATCTCTACAAAAAATTAGCTGGGTGTGGTGGCACACACACCTGTACTCCCAGCCACTCAGAGGCTGAGGTGGATCACCTGAAGCCCAGGAGGTGGAGGTTGCAGTGAGTCATGATCGTGCCACTGCACTCCAGCCTGGGCAACAGAGCAAGACCCTCTCTAAAAAAAAAAGAAAAAATGCCAGGTGCGGTGGCTCACGCCTGTAATCTCAGCACTTTGGGAGGCCAAGGTGAGGTGGGCAGGTCACCTGAGGTCAGGAGTTTGAGACCAGCCTGACCAACACGGAGAAATCCTGTCTCTACTAAAAATACAAAATTAGCCAGGCATGGTGGCGCATGCCTGTAATCCCAGCTACTCAGGAGGCTGAGGCAGGACAATCACTTGAACCCAGGAGGCAGAGTTTGCAGTGAGCCAAGATTACACCATTGCACTCCAGCCTGGGTGACAAGGGTGAAACTCTGACAAGAAAGGAAAGAAAGAGAGAGGGAGGGAGGGAGGGAGGGAGGAAAGAAATGGAGGAAGGGAGAAAGGGAGGAAGGGAGGAAGGAAGGAAGAGAGGAAGGAAGGAAGGAAGGAAGGAAGGAAGGAAGGAAGGAAGGAAGGAAGGGAGGAAGGAAAGTTTAAGAAAAGACTTTAAGGAGGTGAGACCAATCACACTACCTTAACAAATGAGTTATCTCACCCAAAAGCAGCCACACATTCTTCTATGTCAGTAGGAGCAGCACAAGAATGGATTTAAGAATCCTTGTCCCTGTCTTCTCTTTGAAAGTTGACATTTTCTGGACATGGTTTCCTCATCTCTGAAAGAGGAGAGCTGGACTAGGTCAACAGTTATAGAACTATGACCAGCACACCCTAGGGTGGTGGGGCGCATCTGGGGTGTTGGAGAGAGAGATGATATGAGAGGCTAAGTAGACAAAGATTTGAGTCACTTTCCCAACTTCAACCTTTGATCTGTTTTATACAATGGGGCCACAAGTCAGATTTTGTTTTTAAAAAAAGTGTTTCCCTACAAACCAAAGGAAAAAAGTTTGAAAGCCATTAAGTAGTGATTGTAGATTTTTTTTCCTTTTAAATAATTGTCATGATCCAAAAGAAAAATCATGACAATGTTTTCTACTGCTGCCTGCATTTTCACTTCTCACAGCTTGCCATGACTTCATTACTTCTTTTGGTTTTATTTCATTGCTTTCCACACAGAGGTATTTACAGTGATGATCATGAGTTTCAAAACAAATCTAATGAAACGTGCATTTTCTTAGGATTCTGAGTTCCCAGAACAAACAAGCATTGATTTCGGAAACCAAATTACACACCATCTGGGCGAGAAGGAGGCTGCCCAGGAGGGTAAAGGGTCCTGCATCTCCTTGCCCTGCCAGCACTGTGCTGCCCCAGCATCCCTACCTGCTCCACTAATGCATTCCCGATTAATTTTAATAAGGAAATATCTGATTATCCCCCATTTAACAGAGTCCTCCAACCTACACACACATACACACACACACACACACACACACACACACACACACACACACATGCTCACCCACAGGAATTTTCTGATAGGCGACAGATCCTTGGTACAGGGTCCCCTTCAGTCAGATGTCAGACATAGCACAGCCACACAACTGATTATATTGCTCTCCCCATAAATATTCTACCACCAAGGAAGAGATTTACGATATTGTATCTTCAGTTCAATTTTCAGAACAATTTACAGCTCACATACATCCAAAAACTTATTACCAACTGCATTATTTGAAAACAAAGCAATAACCTGCTATCCTCCAAGAGGACCAAAGGAGGCTTCAGCGGTGTCTTCTATCTATCTCCACACTATCTCTGCCAATCCTATTACTATAATAAATATAACAAACGTCTTAAGTGAAATTACAAAGCACACAGGCTACATGGTGGGTAGTAGTCTATTAAGTGACAAGCCTTCAGAGGACCACGTATTTGTCTTCAAACTGGGAACCTTGACAAGACTTTTCAAGAAACAGAGGGGCCTAAGGCAGAGATTGTGCTGAGAAGCAATGAGCCCCTGGGAGCACATTCCTGTTGGTAACAACCAGGTTTCGAAAATGTGACGCCACACAGCACAGAGGCTGAGTTCACTCATTCTTAACGTGCTGCATCCACCTGACTTCGTGGCTTAGGTTCCATCCCTAAGCAGACCCATGCAAACTTACAGTGTGTTCCTATTAACCCCAGATGCACATCAGAAGCCCTGAGGAAATTTCAGAAGAATATACTGATTCCTAGCCCCATATTTAGTGATTCTGATTTAATCAGTCGCAGGTAGGGCCTAGACATCAGCATTTTTCCAAAGCAGAACCGCCCCCATCCCCACCCCATGATTCTACCACTAGAGCAGAATCGAGAACCTCTGACACGATGGCTGTGAGCTTTCGACTCCGCAGCTGTGAACTACAGCTAGCAGGCACACACTTTGACAAGTTGTGTGAATGGATATACAGGTCCGGCTTGTTAACCTTCATGGCCCACACTAGTGCCTGGCACACTTTAATAACTCAAAACTATGGGTTGAGTTAACCGGTGCATAAACACCAAGTTCTGGGAATGGTATTACATCTTAGTCATCAATAAATGGCAGCCAATATTGTTATTCAAAATGCCTTTTAAAACCTTTTAATTTATAGTTTTCTCCAACAAAAGTGTTTTTATTTGACTCTTGTTTTTCCATCCTAAAGGCATTATTTACTTTCTGGACTAATCTTTTTAACATTATCACATACTATCACATGATAAGGAGAACTATGAAATTCAGTATAAGAAATGTACCAGCACCCAGCACTGGCACGCATCTTTCTAGGCTGAAATGTTTTCCTATGTCCTGTTTCAGTGGTACATTGGAGAAGAAATGCACCTTATCTCCATTTGCCATTCCTCATGTATTGAGAACATACTTTTAACATACCATGACTAACTTCATACTTTCATGAACATTTATGTCCATAAATTTAACATTCTTGCAAAAACTGAGCAAATACCTGTTTGTAGAAGAAAAATGTCCGTGTGGCCATTTTCACTTTGGTTTCAACAGCATCGAAGTCCTTTGCCGTTCAAGCAGTAGGGGGACACCGGTCATATCTCTGCTGGAAATGAACCTCATGGTAACACAGTACAATCATTCTGGCCCATTTCATTGATTGGTGCCTGCAGCCACACAATCAATCCCCCTGGGGAAGTAGCTTTCATGATGTGCACTGGTAATGAAGGCAGGTGAAAGTTGGTGCCCCTGAGCTGCATTCCAGGGACCATCTTACATTATTGTTTTTGCAGATATATAATTGCAAGCTCAATTATACCAGAGAAGGGAACTTTGAAGAAGTAGCCGGGGATCTGGCCCACACAATGAATCAACCCATTTCGTTAAGATTCATCCCTAATTTCTCCTTCTTTCTCGGTCCGGATTCCTCTCTACTTCACTCAGGCGGTACTGTGATCCCCTTATACCAAATCTTCCTTTCAAATCCAAGTACTTCACAGTCACGATTTAAAACTTTGGAGTTTCATTCAGATTTTGTCCTTTTGAAAGCCAGCTTCAGACTGCTCTTTAAAATTTGAATAACGTCTGCCCCCTCAGCCAATCAGGCTGGCCCCTGCCATATCCTTTTGAGGTGCCTGTCCCCCCAGGATTGCCTGCAATGCTTGCATCTTTGAAAAATATCTGTAATAAAAATTCAAATACATTCAAAAACGAACATAAATAAAACATAATTTCCTCCAAATGATTTATAAAATACTAAAACATTCACTTCCCTGTCTTCTGCCTGTCAAGAGCGCAACGGCATGCATCCTTGGGGTGGCGGAGCTGCTTCGCTTTCCCCTTCAGAGGCCCTTCCTCGGCTTGAGTGAGGCGCTGCCTTGGCAACACAGAACACCCCAAAGCCTGCCAGCCCCCACAGCACCTCGCTCTCACTTTATCCATCAAAGCAGCGACATGATCCTATCCATGGAGAGACGGGATGGCTCTATCGTTCCTCCTCAGGGGGCTCGAATTTTAGGGGAAGGGATGAGATGGAAAAACCTGTCAGGACAGCAACAAGTGGGGTACAGGGGAAAGACACAATCACCCCGTGGGGATTTTTTCTCTACCCCCAATCAGAGTGAAAGGCACTGTGGGAGAGCTTCACTCCTCAACCCACCTCAGCCTTCCCCACTCCCTGCCAGCCCCTGATTCCCTGCCTCTGTAACCACGGAGATGCCTGGAGTGGGTCCAAGGCCGGCAGTGGCACCCACAAAATCCCCTGAAGGGCATAAGAAAACACAGCTACTGGGGCCCACTCCAGAGTTCCTAATTCAGCTGGTCATGGTGGGCCTGAGAATCTGCATTTCTAACACATTCCCAGGTGACGCTGAGGCTGTGGGACTGGGAACCACACTTCAGGAGCAACTCATCTAGGTTCTCAGAAACCAAGGCTCCCTTGATGGGACTCCGGTGGGAATGCCGCTGTGCTCAAAGACCTTTCTGCGGAATAGGATGTGATCATATACTATCCTGAGAGGATACTGATCATGTCATATTCCATAGAAAGACTCCAGAGCTATGTGATTTCCAGGGAATTCTCTACGTGCACACACTACACACACACACACACACACACACACACACACACACACTTGCAGGAAGATGCAGGGCATGCTGGGAATAACTCAAATTAGGCACACAACTTATTGGCTTGAACAACTGACAGACTACCGAAGGAATAAGTATAAAAATAAGTAATTAGAGAACAATGTGAAAAGTGCTTTAGAGACAGTATCAAACGCTGTGAAAGTCCCTGGACTGAGACCAGAAGAGTTAGGAAAGGTTTCAAAAAGGAGGCAGCATTTGACCCAGGACTCAAAGGATGAACAGAAGTGGAAAGGATGAAGCAGGGAGTTTGGGCAATCAAAGGAACAGATGTAAAAGCCAGCCAAGACAGCTGAAAGAGCCTGCTACTCACAGAAAAGAAAGGAACTTCATGTGTCTTCAAAAGAATGTTTGGAGATTCCTGTATATAAGGCCTTAAATACCAACCTGAGTTGAATCTTGAAATAGCTCAAAGATTTTCAGGTAAGATGTGTGTTTCCATGAGAGACCAGCTCATTATTCTTCTAAAACCATATTTGGGCTCCAGTCCAGTTCCCTGAAGCTGTCTGTGCCCTTCAAGGCCATCCAGGAGTTTGAGGAATGGTTGGCCACAGAAATCAAATAGCCTTAATACATTGGCTGGGAAATTGAGACATCAGAAATCATTCCACACCCTGCCATCTGAAGATACTGAAAGAGTAGGATCTGGTGGGGCACAGTGGCTTACGCCTGTAATCCCAGCACTTTGGGAGGCTGAGGTAGGCGGATCACTTGAGGTCAGGAGTTCAAGACCATCCTGGCCAACATGGTGAAACCCCCGTCTCTACTAAAAACACAAAAAAATTAGCCAGCATGGTGGTGCACGCCTGTAGTCCCAGCTACTTAGGAGGCTGAGGTGGGAGGATCACTTGAACCCAGGAGGCAGAGGGTGCAGTGAGCCTAGATTTCACCACTACACTCCACCCTGAGTGACACAGTGAGATTGTCTCAATCAATCAATCAATAAAATAAAAGGGTAAGATCTGTCCAAGACCCAAGAAGCTCACCTGGAGCTGACCCGGACGGGAGCCTTCAAAGCTTGGCCATGTGATCAGGAACTGCGCAAGCCAGCCACTTGAGTGTCCTGCTGGCGATGATGAGGCCATGGAGACCATGCTTGATGGGCAGCCACTGGACTAGACACACACATGAGCCAAGTGCATAATAATGATAAAATGTAATAAGATCGCTACTGTACAGGTATAAATTTTGCAGTCACAAACTCAGATGTACAAAAATGGAACTTTAAAAAAATTGTGTCCCTAAAATCCTGGCCACCTTAGCTGTCAAAGTGCATTCCACCTAAAGCAGAAAACTTAGTCTAGTCAGTTTCAAGAAAACTTAATCCAAAGTTCTCACCCTCTGCTTTTAACTCTTTTTTTTTTCAGCCCACCAGAGATTCTTTCAGTCGCAGGACCTAAAGCAGCTGCTTGTTGGAATAGAGCGTCCTTTCTCCATCTCAATCTGCCCCAGTCACACACTGTGTCCGCTACTAATATAACTGGCCGGAAGTTCTCACCGTTCTGGCACTAACCACACTGTAGCTGCTGCTGAGCCATGCAGGCTCCGCCCTCCTCTCTAGGTGCCAGAACCATGCTGTTCACCTGGAGCCTTCTTTTCTGGATGGCAAGGCCTCCTGGGTCTCTGGCCACTCTCAGCCACTTCTTCACCCCTCCCAAGACTAGAGAAAACTTTCCTCACTCTTCCACACTACTTCAGGGGCCGGGAAACTTGATGATAATGGGCTGTAAACTCTTCTCTGCTCATGCAAACCACTCCACCATTTTTAATCTACTGGGAACTCCATTGGTGCAGGGGGCCCTGGATCTAAGTGGCTTTCTGTTCTCTCAGACTTCACCTAGGAAGAAAATCACAAGCACCCCTGCCTTGGAACTTTCCTCTAGACTTGCCTGGGCTTTCCATTGTCTAATTCCTGCCAAGGACTCATCCCAGGAGGTGTGGGATTCCTTCTCCAACACCCACCAGCTGTGGCAATAGCCCCTCTCTCTAATCCACCTCCTACTACCAACCAATTGAACTTTTCTCTCTTTCTAATCAGTAAAATTTGCCACTTAAAAAAAATAAACTTCAGGCTGGGCGCGGTGGCTCACGCCTGTAATCCCAGCACTTTGAGAGGCCTAGATCGGCAGATCACAAGGTCAGGAGATAGAGACCATCCTGGCTACCACGGTGAAACCCCACCTCTACTAAAAATACAAAAAATTAGCCAGGCATGGTGGCAGGCGCCTGTAGTCCCAGCTACTCGGGAGGCTGAGGCAGGAGAATGGCATGAACCCAGGAGGCAGAGCTTGCAGTGAGCTGAGATCGCACCACTGCAGTCCAGCCTGGGTGACAGAGCGAGACTCCATCTCAAAAAAAAAAAATAAATAAATAAATAAACTTCAGCTACTTCCAAATTATTTGGATCATATAACTTGATCATTCATTTGTTTATCAAATATGTATTGAGAATCTAGGTGTTAAATATGTCCTAAGCACTTAGGAAGAAGCTCCATACTCATGAAGCTTACATGCTAGAGGGAAGAGATGAACTAGAAACAAAAAATATGATATTTATTATTACATAATTACAATTAGCATTTGGATGATAAGCATTTGTATGTATGATAAGATTATAGAGCAGATGTATTGATTAAATTGTGTATTAGAAGATGGTATGTGCTGTGGGAAAAAAATCCCAATGCTAAAGGCTGAACGCAAACCAATAAATGAGATTTTGTAGGTTGGGGGCCATGGCATTGGTATTTTTTTTAAAAGCTCCCCACTTTTAATGTGCAGCCAGACTTGAGAACCTCTGCCTTATGTCCATGAAAGCTATTACTATTGCTCTGTGGGAGTTCTTTTGTTTTATTTATTCATTAATTCATTCAATAAATATTTAGTGAGCACCTACTATTTTCTGTCATTGCTCTAAACACTGGAGATAAATCAATGAAGGAAAGAAACAAAGTCCTTACTCTCATGCTGTTCACATACCAGAAGATTATTTTTTCCTTCAACATCTCATTTAATTCTCAAAACCTGTGTGTGCAGTGATCATTATTAGCCCCATTTCCCAGGTGAGGAAACTGAGCCTTGGTCAAGTTCAGAAACTATTAAGTGACAGAGTCAGGACTCACACTCAGGTCTGGAGGACTCAGAAGACCTCTCTCATAAGAGCGTTTCCCAGGGAAAGGCCTTTATTCATGCTTTTTTCATTTTATTTTCAGTGCTTCATGATGGGTCTGTTTCATGATGTAATTTAATGGATTAAATTTGAACAGCTGAAAATTGTGTAACTGATTACATTCAGCTTCCTTCACAAATTGCTAATTTGATTCACACCTGCTGACGTGGCACCTGGAGGGTGTAGAAGTGGTTATGTGGTTAGGCCTCTCCCACACATGTGCTAACTAACTGGGTAAAATAAATGTTATTTTAAAATCTCAAATGGGCCACGACTTGTGATGAGGCAGACCAGGTAGCTATCATTGGCTTACCTGTTGGACACCTGGAAATTATTTTAATCAAACCTAGTGAATTCTGAAATCAATTTTTATTAAATCCCCCTATACATGAGATCATATATTTATAGGACATTCTAACTTTTGATCAGCACTTCATATTCAGTACAACTGTGAGTTATTTTAAAGACACATTCTGTTATGAACTCAACGGTGTCAGCCTTCTCTCCATAATTCACATATTGAAGCTCTAACTTCCAGTACCTCAGAATGTGACTGTATTTGGAGATAGGGCCCTTCACTTAAAAGCCTCTAAGGCCCCAAATCTATCTCCAAATACAGTCACATTCTGATTCAGTTAAAATGATTAAGTCACATTGTGATTAAGTTAAGGTGAGGCCATTAGGCTGGGTCCTAATCCACTCTGGCTGGTGACCTTATAAGAAGAGGAAATTTAGAAACACAGAGACACCAGGAATGTGTGTGCACAAAGACCATGTGATGACACAGCGAGAAGGTGGCCATCTGCAAGCCAAGGAGAGAGGCGTCAGGAGAAACCAGACCCGCTGACACCTTGGTCTTGAACCTCTGGCCACCAGAACTGTGAGAAAATAAATTTCTGTTTTAAGCCACACAGTCTGTGGTATTTTGTTATGGCAGCCCCAGAAACTAATACATATGCATAATACATTTAATTTAACAAAAAATTACCACTCTATACCTGACATAAAACTGTCCAGTTGAGAGATCTCATGGCCCTGTATTCAAGGAATTTGCAGTCTTTTAGTGAGACATACACATGGATGAGACATTTAGAGAATAATAAGAGGTCCAAGGCCAAATTGAGCAGGAGAGGAAGTAAGTGCTACTCCAAAAGGGTGAAAGCCAAGATAGCCAAGATAGACTGGCAGGGGTCACAGAAAGAATAGCGTTTGAAAAGCAGGGAAGTGTCAGGTAGGGAGGGGAGGTGGAATGAACAACAGTATGCATTTGATCCTGCAATCCCACTACTGAGTATCTACCCAAAGGAAAAATCAATATGTCAAAGGGATACTAGCACTTACATGTTTATCACAACACTATTCACAATATCTAGAATAGAGAATCAACTTCAGTGTCCATCAGTAGATGAATGGACAAAGAAAATATGGTATATATACACAATGGAATACTATTTGGCCATAAAAAAAATGAAATCATGTCATTTGTAGCCACAATGATGGAACTTAAGGTCATCTTAAGCAAAATAAGCCAGGGACAAAAGACAAATATCACATGTTTTACTTACATGTTGAAGCCAAAAGGTTGATCTCATGGGGGTAGAGAGTGGTAATACAGATAACAGAGACTGGGAAGGGCCAGCAGAGGGGCAGGGGAAAGGAGAGCACAGGAGAAGTGAAGTGGGCTAAAGGGTATGAATATATCGTAAAATAAAAGGAATCAATTCAATATTTGACGGCAGAGTAGGATGACTATACTTCACAAAATTATACTGCACTAGAGTGAGGAACACCCTGAATAATCTGATTTGATCTCTATGCGTTACATGCACGTAACACATTTTCTCATATACTCCATAAATTCTCACAAATAAAAAAAGAAAGAAAAGGGTGAGCTGAAAATAAAAAATAAAATATAGTTGAAGAGTATGTGTTTTGGAGCAGTCACTGCCACTTACTGGATTTGTGACCCTCAGCAATTGTCCTCACCGGGAATGTCAGGTGCATACTTGGTGGGGTGTGGTGAAGCTTCACAATGACAGTGCCACAGGAGCAATTCACTGGCATGCATTAAGCACTCCACAAATGTACTAGAATTATGGGACGACAGTGAGGAGAAACTCAGAAATCAAAGAAAGCCTGGGAAATAATGAAGGATAAGGGATGTCCTTGGTTGAAGATTTGAGACTAACCTAAATCCTCGTGGTAAAAAGAATTTTTTTCTAAAAATAATATTTTGCTTCCAAATTGACAATACATCAATATAATAATATTAAGCTGACATTTGCAGAGCCCTCTGTGCCCAGGCACTGTTTTAAACACTTTGTGTGTATTAACTGTTATATACTCATTGCAGCACTAGTCACAATATCTAAGATATGGAATCAACCTAAGTGTCCGTCAACGGATAAATCATCAAAGCAGGTAGGTAGGTCTGATCATAATTATTCTCACTTTATAGATGAAGAAACTGAGGTGGAAAAAGCTGAAGTAACTGGCTGCAATTGCACAGTTAGTAATATTCAAGCACGGGCGATCCTGCCCCAGAGCCACCACTCCATCCACACATTCACACCCATATTCTCCTCACATCACATGCGACGTTCTGTACTGCCAAGCCCTTAGAACCCTCTTGATTTAGTAAGAAGGAAACTGAGGCACAGAGAGGGGTCTTGACTAAGTTACCTAAAATTGCATAGCAGACAAGTGGCAAAGCCAGAACTTGGAATCCTGCTTGCAGCCCCATGCCCTTCTCTGCTCTTCCCTGACTCTCTTTTCAGAAGATGTAAAACTGAGAACTTTCAGAAACTGTCTTATCTTGCGGGGAGAATACATATTCTAAGACCTTCCCAAAGAATTCTGTTACCTTTCACCAAACTCTGGGTACTTCCTACTTCTCCATGTGACTCGGTGAGCATTAGAACCAAAAAAAAAAAAAAAAGAAGTTTTCAAAATATAAATTCTACAACTACAGGGAGAAAAAGAAATTTTAAATACAGTTTTTCTTATGTATGTATAATAAAAGCTAATGTTTACTAAGGCCTTGACATACGCTGAGCACATTAAGTGCATACATGCATATTTTCATTTAATTCTCACACCAACCCTCACAGATAGGTGCCATTAGTATGCCCATGTTAGAGATGACATCGAGGTGAAACAACCTGTCCAAGTCTTAAAGGTTGCCAATGGCAAAGCACGGAGACTCATGAGTGAAGCAGGTCTGTCAGACCTCAGTGCACACACTCCTCACTCCACACTTGATTACCTCAAACTCTCTCCTGTGTACTTCCTTCTGCTCATGAATTCCACCTCCACTCTTTTTTTTTTTTTTTAATTTTATTTTTGAGACAGAGTCTTACTGTGTCACCCAGGATAGAGTGCAGTGGCACAATCTCAGCTCTCTGCAACCTCTGCCTCCTTGTTCAAGCAATTCTCGTGCCTCAATACTCATCCTGAGTAGCTGGGACCACAGATACGTGCCACCACGCCCGGCTAATTTTTTGTATTTTTAGTAGAGACGGGGTTTCACCATGTTGGCCAGGCTGGTTTTGAACTCCTGGATGGGCTCAGTGGCTCACACCTGTAATCCCAGCACTTTGGGAGGCTGAGGTGGGTGGATCACTTGAGACTAGGAGGGGGTTACAGGTGTGAGCCATTGCGTCCAGCCCCACCTCCACTCTTGAATGCCTTCCCCCTCCCTGTCTAAATCCTAATCATGTTCAAAGCACCAGTTCCCATCTTCCCTGCCACACCTGCAATTCTGTACACCAGAACACAGGCATCAGAATCACCTAGAGTGGCTAGTAAAAATGAAGGGTCTTATGCCCCACCCCTAATTCAGTGGATTATAAGGTAGGAGAGTGGGGCTCAAGTCTGCATTTTAACAAGGTCACTGGGGGATGCTGAAGTCCATCAGTGTGTGAGCAATTGGCCCAGATTACAGTGCATGAAATGTGTATACTAATTACATATTGAGGAGGCATTTGGAGTCTGGCAAGAATTGTACTAGCTCCAAGTAGGTTCAGCCACAAAGACAGCTGTTTGGCATTTTCCATAAACGCAAGATTACAGATGTCCATTGTGCTCAGAGGTTACCCAACCAAAGCTGGGTTATCCATCACATGGCTTCACTAGGGAACTAGCTGAGCCTTGGTACTACTTATTAAAGAAACATTAGGTACAGAACACAAAGAAAGAGAGAACATGGTGGCTTGTAAAACACTGAATTATCCTGGGGTTCATATTTACTACATATTTAGGAGTCAAAAAGTATCCATGCTCTTCTGGCATTTCCACTCCAAACATAACGATGTGCAGTATAAGAAAGAAAAATGGATACCAGACATTTAAATCAGCTCTGTAAGAAGCCACTTCTAAAAGCCAGGTGGCTAATTCAAATTAGAACACATTTTGTGTCTTTTCTGAATAACAAGGAAGAGCAGAAAAGACACATTTTCAATGACGTTTATAAAGCATTGATTTCCTTTTCTCTCTAACCCAGGGATGCTTCATTCACTTCAGAGATAACACCCTGAATATGAACGTGATTAACAGTGATGATTTGGTAAGAGGCATGTTTAGAGCAAAGCAGCTTCTTCAGCGTTAACCAGCATTTATTGAGCACCTACTGTCTATAGGGCATACAATGAAATGGAGGTTTGAAAAATATTTAGGTTCTAGCCATGGAGACCTAAGGGCAACAGTACCTAGGAAGGATGAAAGAATGATTACACGGAGTCCTACAGCAGAGCTGGAGTGCTTAAGGAACTTGTACATTTAGTCTAGAATGTAAGTTTTCCTTAACTGCCACATCAACTAGCAGGGTTTGGTGGGCAGGAGCTACATTCTCCCGGCTGTCGTCCTAGCTCTCCAGAGCAATATACTTGAACAAACAGTTCCTGGACCAGTCTGTGGCTCTGGCTAATTTGAGGAAGAAAAAAAAAAATTCCATGCACCCCCTGTTATGCCTTTAAAATTATTATCTATTTAAAAATATATATTGTTGAAAGGTATTATAAATTCAATGTGGTCTTCAAATAAGTTGTATTAAACATAGCAGTATCTACATTCTACATATATCTAAAAATAGTTAAATGGTATGAGGCTGGGTGCAGTGGTTGACACCTGTAATCCTAACATTTTGGGAGGCTGAGGTGGGAGGATCCCTTGAGGCCTGGAGTTCAAGACCAGCCTGGGCAACTTGTCTCTCCAAAAAAATTTTTAAGGCTGGACACAGTGTCACACGCTGGTAGCCCCAGCTACTTGAGAGGCTGAGGCAAAAGGGTTCCTTGAGCCTAGGAATTTGAGGCTGCAGTGAGCCAAGACTGCGCTATTGGACTCCAGTCTGGGTGACAGAGAGAGAGTGACCCTGTCTCTAAAAAGTGTGGTTTATTCGGTCCACAGGCAATGCTTCGTGCACTTAGGAATCTGAAGAACACTTTAATACTTTCGGCTGGGCATGGTGGCTCACGCCTGTAATCCCAGCACTTTGGGAGGCCAAGGCGGGTGGATCACAAGGTCAGGAGATCGAGACCATCCTGGTTAACACAGTGAAACCCCGTCTCTACTAAAAATACAAAAAATTAGCCAGGCTTGGTGGCAGGCGCCTGTAGTCCCAGCTACTCGGGAGGCTGAGGCAGCAGAATGGCGTGAACCCGGGAGGCGGAGCTTGCAGTGAGCCGAGATGGCGCCACTGTAGTCCAGCCTGGGTCACAGAGCTAGACTCTGTCTCAAAAAAAAAAAAGTACTTTCAAGGGCCCAGAGCAGAGACCTGCATCTCACAAGCTGACATCTCTTGTTCCAGCCTTTTATCTCCAGGGTTTTCCTCCCAGACTCTACTTAACTAGGTCTGTGGAAAGAAGTCCCCAGTGCCCTGGCGAAAGCAGAGAGGTTAGACCAGTCAGGAAAAGGGAAACTAACGTTGGGTTTCTTCAGATGGTTGACAGCAGCATTTTTGAAAACTGTTGGTGTCTTCACCGGGTTGAGGAATGAGGACTGAGCCGAGACTGTCTCGGAGCAACCACTTGATTCTCTTTGAAGATGTGATTTCACCTCAGAAGACACCTTGATGGCATAATATGTGGAGAGTTGTAAAAGGATGAAGCAAAAAAAAAAAAAAAAGCGTTATCAGGCAGGTCATAAATGTCCAATTCTCACTAAGGGAGGCAAGTATTGTCCTCAGGAATATTTACCTTATAAAACTGTAGGCAGCAGAGAAGTGGTTTGAATCAGATCGTTCTTAAGGTTTATTCCTCAAAAGTCAAACATGATTTCAGTTTGGGGTCATCCACCAAGCATGAAGGTTGTGGATAACAGTATTATTAATATTCCATAAATTCTTTATACAGTACTCAGTGGAAAATCATCATTTGTAATATTTATCTGGTGCTTGAATGAGAACATGCGATAATATGACAATTCAATTTTCTACTTTGACATTTCAAATATGACCAAGTCATGATAATCAATCAGTAATACATTTATCATCCACATGAAGCCAATTATGCGCCAATAATCAGTGAAATTTTGAACTTGTAACCTAGACCTGTGTGCAGTAACTGACAGTGAAGGTGGAGACATTTGCTGTAATTGTGCTGTTATTTCTTCTAACAAAATGTTTTATAGCTGAAAGGGCAGGCAATGCTTTTAAACCCTCCATTCCAGTCTGGCTCTTTATTACAAATTGCCTTCTGAATCATAAGCTCTTTAGAAGGGCAATGTGAGGTGCAGTCATAGAAGATGGCATGAGTCCATGACTCTGGAGTCGACTAGACTGTGGTTCAAATCCTGGCTCTGCAGTTATTAACCAAGTAACCTTGAGCAAGAGATTTAAGCTCTCTAAGCCTCAGTTTCTCCATCTATAAGGGGGATGGTCATAACTACCTTGAGGGGCTATGGAAAGGTTCACCGTGATGTAGGGCACATGGTGCACAATAAACAGGAACTATCATAACCAAAAGAACGTAACCAAAGCTTAAAAACTGAGATCATGTTTTTAAAAGAATAATTTTTAAACTTCCTGTCTAGGCTGGGCACAGTGACTCACACCTGTAATCTCAGCACTTTGGGAGGCCAAGGCAGGCAGATCACCTGAGGTCAGGCACTCGAGACCAGCCTAGCCAACATGGTGAAACCCCATCTCTACTAAAAATACAAAAACTAGCCGGGCATGGTGATGGGCACCTATAATCCCAGCTACTCGGGAGGCTGAGGCAGGAGAATCACTTGAACCCAGGAGGCGGAGGTTGCAGTGAGCCAAGATCATGCCATTGCACTCTAGCCTGGGCAAAAAGAGCCAAACTCCATCTCAAAAAAAAAAAAAAAGCTTCCTATATAGCTGAATTAATGTTAAGAGAAATATTTAAAACATAGCACCCATTATAATCAAGTATCTTTTAAAATATTCTGATTACTAGACAACAATTATATGCACTATTTTAATAATATCGTAAAATGGTTGCACTTTGTTCTTTGTTTATTGCATTCTGAAATCCCATGTTAGAATTATAGGCATATAAACCAAGGCTATTAAGAATGCCTGGTAAAAGCACTTACTGATGCATCATTTAGCCTGTATTTTGTCTTTGGAAGAGAGAAATCCAAATAGCTGCTTCTTTCAAATGTCACCCAGATACATACTGTTCATTTGAGATCATCTAAATTGTGGGTGCGTGTGTGTGCATTTTAACTCAACTTTCCATGGCACCCCACAGAAAGTTTCCATCATCTATGAGACAATTGAGAACACCATCTGGGACAATTGAGAATACTGTCTGGGACTCAGACGAATTATGATGTTGCCAATATGCATGATGTGCATCACTATAGGAGGCTTCCCTTCAGCCTCTTCTCTGGTCCCAAACAGTGGGCCTCAGACCTCATGGGACTGCAGACTTATTGCCAGATATCCTTGAATCACTATGAGCACAGTCATTCACTGTGTGCAGACTACATACAGCATTTTATCACACATAGATGCGTGTTTCAGATATCTATTACTGTGTAGCAACCCCCCCAACCCATGAGAAGCCAAAAAAAAAAAAAAAAATGTATTCTTCTCTCCTAATTCTGTGGGTGGATTGGTGGTTCCACTGCTCCACATGGTACTGGCTGAAGTGCTAGGATGTCAACAGTCATCTGGGGACTTGGCTGGGCTGGAACATTCAAGATGTCATGCATGTACAATTGCCTATTTTTGGCTTTTGGTGGGAAGCTCAGCTGAGGCTGTCAACCACAACACCTGTATGCGAAATTTCTATGTACATGGGTACATAGCCACTTCTCAGAGTGGCTAGGTTGCAAAAGATAGCACCCAAAAAGGACGTATTTTTAAAAGGCAGAGGAGAGGCAGCAAGGCTTCTTATGCCCTAGCCTTGGAAACCACACAGTATCATCCTATTGCTCAAAGCACTCACAAGACCAGCCTGTGATTCAAGTGGAGGGCAATTAGACCTCACTTCTCAGTGGGAGTTCTGCTGTTTTCCATGTGTCTTTCAATGTGTAATTGACAAAATACATATTTATTGAAGGGCATATTGGATTTTTAGTAAATGTCAATCATTAAATATTTTTTCAACTAACTCATAAAAGTGTAAAAGCAATTTAACAAGACGATTAAGCATTCAAGCTATGCAGTTAGATGGGTCTGAATTTAAATCCCTATACCTATTGGCTGTGTAACCAGGAGAACATCACTAAGCCTCAACTTCTCCACATCCAAATCAGCAATAGAAACAGACTTCCCAGCGCAGTTCTAAAGATTGCACAAAAAAATGCGTGGTAGGTGCTTAGCACTCAAGATAATTAGCTCTTGTAGTTGATGTGATGCCAGGAGGCTGCTCCTGCTGACCATTCTTCCTCCTCTACCTGCCTCCCTGACCCCATCCTTCCCCTCACTTCATCTGATGTTTACATAAACCGATGGGATGGCTACAATGCCCAACATGTGCTATGGCTGGAAAGCGTCTATGCTAGAAACTCACTGGAAAGATCTATTTTAGCACTTGCCTATGCATAATATTTAATAATGACGAACATAATTTAAGGGGCAAAATATTGATAGAAGAAAAGGGAAAAATTTAAAAAGTAGCCCTATTATAATCAAGTTTTTTGTTTGTTTGTTTGTTCATTTGTTTGAGATGGAGTCTCGCTCTGTCACCCAGGCTGAAGTGCGGTGGCACCATCTCGGCTCACTGCAACCACCGCCTCCCAGGTTCAAGCAGCTATCCTGCCTCAGCCTCCCAAGTAGCTGGGACTACAACTAATTTTGGGGGCTAATTTTTTGTATTTTAGTAGAGACGGGGTTTCACCGTGTTGCCCAGGCTGTTCGCGAACTCCTGAGCTCAGGCAATCCACCCACCTCGGACTCCCAAAGTGTTGGGATTACAGGCATGAGCCACCATGCCCGGTCATAATCAAGTATTTTTTAGAAAATTTTCTTAAACCCCATTGCCTGACAAAGAAGTCAGGAGCTAATCCCTACTTAGTTTAGTAATCACAAGTGATGACTTAGTTCTGGCCTACTTGCCATGTTTCTTGGGACAAAACTGACTGAGCAGCAGAATCCAAGGACTGCGGTGCATAAAGAGTTAAAAGTAGTATCTGAGTGTACAGCGGTTAGATCAGGTCTCAAGCCAAGGAAAGCAGGGCAACACAGAGCAAATAACCAGGAACCAAAAGAATCAGCCTGTGTGCTTAAGGTAACGAGCGAGAGCAGATTAATTAAATGGGGCAGTGGGGACAGGTAGGAAATCCAACTGGATGGAAGCCAAAGTTCAAATCTCAGAAGCATCAGGTCACAGAAAGAATTCTGCAGCTTCCCTGGGGCTGTTCGCCTTACTGTCTGTTCCAAGCAACTCTTTCTCACCTGGACAGGAAAATGGCCCTGTGTAGCTTCTGATACAAGTTCAGTCCAATCTAGCCCAAGTTCAGCCCAGTGAAGTTCGTGGTAACCTGAGAGCTTAATGCAGATTTTAAAGTGAGAATTTTGCTCAATTCAAATATTTTATCAGAAGGAAGTTCTTTGGCCCTGGGCTATTCAAGTGACTATTTCATCAGGAGTGAACTGGCCCTGCATATACAATGTATGAGGTTTCTCCTCCATATTTGGAAGCCAACAAGAGTTATCCACATGAGAGAAGCTCTGGAATCTCGCTCTGTCACCCAGGCTGGAATGCAATGCAGTGACATGATCTTAGCTCACTGCAACCGTCACCTCCCGGGTTCAAGCAATTCTCCTGTCTCAGCCTCCTGAGTAGCTGGGACTACAGGCACACACCACCATGCCTGGCTAATTTTTGTATTTTTAGTAGAGACGAGGTTTCACCATATTGGTCAGGCTGGTCTCAAACTCCTGACATCAGATGATCTGCCCACCTTGGCCTCCCAAAGTGCTGGGATTACAGGTGTAAGCCACCATGCCCAGCCTGAAATCTACTTTATAAAGTGTTTTGGAACCCCTGAGGGTGAAAATATCTATAAAAGTTAAATGAACAGGCCTCCCTCTGGGAGACACACCTCTGGCATGTCATGGTAAAGGTAAAATATAGGTAAAATAAGGTTCTAACAGAGCTCTCCTGGTGTCCCCAACATAAAGCCTTTTTTAAATGCTGCTGGAAGGATCTGCCTACTTCTGCATTCCACACTGCAGTAGGTGTTGTTATATATTAAGACCCCAATGCACAAAGCATTTTCAGTAATGGTATTTCTCCCAGTCCTTTGTCTATACATACAAATTTGCTGAGCTGCCTGTATTTATCATCCTCATGTTTGGTGCTATATATTAATAATGTTGAACAACAGATTTATAGACAAGGCATTAGACACTGAAATTAGACTCACACTAAGACTTCCATACCTTACTGCAGTATTTGTTATACTTTTGAGAGCAACTTTTATATGCCAACTCTTTCTTAATTTATAAGCTAGAAGAGAGAGCCATCATTTTATATTCCTGGTGGTACATTTTATATTCTGTTAGTGCCACCAAACAAGAAACAGCTTGCTAGGACTCCAGGTCCCTTGGAGAATTCCTCCAAAGCATTGATAGTCAGGGAAGCCCTCTAGTCACTACTCTGACATGTATTGCTTATATACTGAATTTTTGCTTAAGCTCAAGAGATTGTAGTTGGATGATTGAATGGCTCAATGGAATCTCATTGCTTTTTGCCCCCTCTCTCTGAGGGAGATGCTTTTCCAAAAAGCCTCATTGGCTAGACTACATTTCCACTGAAAAGAAGGGTTTCCCTTCTCTAATCCATGATACAAGCCTGCTAGTGATCCTTTGATGATATTCAAATGGCTATCCCACACCTTCAGGTAGCCATTTACTGCTTAAAGCCATTGTATCACAGAAAACTTCGTCTATATCTGTTGGTTTCTATTTAAATTCCACTGACTCCACCCTGCCTACTACTTACATTTAAATATGCATTTAATTGGATGGGAGTTTAGCCAAGCAAAGGTGGCAGATTGGTACCCGTCAGGCCATGTGGAATTGACTGTCACTCATTAAAGTTATCCTTAAGATAAAGATTTAAATCTATTTCATTTCCTTACTCAGTATCACTAAAGTAAATAGGACTAAGACACTGGTATTAAAGGAGATTTCCCAGCCAAGAACATTGACAGCTGAAATATAATCAGTTTTTAAGATTTATAATGCTATAGACTTTTCTTTTGCACCATAAATTTCACTGCTGACTCTCCACCTGGGTTTTATTATAATATCATATCATATTAGGGAGATCTGCTTTGCTGTTGATGAATGAAAATCACTGATATGAAAAAAATTCCCATTATCAGCTCATCACCTAATCATATTAGCATCTTTGTATCCTATTATCAACTTTTTTATATAAAATAACATTTCCTAATGACAGGGATTTCACTAATGCTGTATGAGTGTTGCTAATATCATTTGAGGGTTCTCATCATGCATGTCCTACTTGAAGGCAGAGTATATTTGTTTTCTACACAGACTTTGAAAATTGCAAATAGTGTTTAGCAATTCAGGCAAAAAATTATGTTTTGTGGAAAAACTATCCTCTTGATTAGCATTGAAGGCCCTTCACAATTTTGTCCCAACCTTTGATTGATAGTATGACTCACAAATTTGAAGATAGTTATAACATATAGAAAAAAAAACACGGCAAACCTGCTGAATGCAAAGTAGAATATATTTAACTTATTTAGTTATCACTCATACTAGTCTCAAAGTCAAAGCACAGTAAAGTTCAGCCAAATTAATTCTTATGTGAAACCTTGAATGTTTTATACCAAGTGTTTGTCAATGTCATCAAGTAACAGGGTTTTTTACCTACTTTTTAGCAAATGCCCAACTTTCTCAAAATGAATTGAAACTTGGTTTAAAAACAGCACCTTCGTGAAATTCATTTTTTAGAATGTGATCGAGTCATTGGAGTTGGTGGCTATATCTGCAAGATGATGAACCAGCCAATCACCACAGCCATTCAGTTTGACAACCAGCCAATGCAGTGAGAAAATCAATTTCATCAGCTCATTGAACTGAACTGATGCCTGTGGACACATGCAAATCAAAGGCCCTATGTGGCTTCCCCTCACTGCTAAGGCAGCTGCTTCTCTCTTACCATGGTAGGAAAAGGTTCCGACCCAGCTACAATTCCCACAAAAGGGAAGCTTGGCTCTTTTGTGTATTTTTAAGCTCCCCTGGCAGCTGACACCAAGCTAAGAGACACTTGCTAGGCAGCACCAGATACCTCTCCCAACCAACTCCAGCCCAGGAGCACAATCCAGACTCCTTGGTGCTGTTCCCCGCCTACCCTGCTCATTTCCTGTAGAATTCAGGATTCATTTTTGGCTCTGCTGTGAGAGTATACTCTCTCTGTTTCACAAAATGACAGACAGAACAACTCCTCTCCAAAATTTCTTCCAAGGAGCTCTTTTTTTTTTTTTTTGAGACAGAGTGTCACTCTGTCACCCAAGCTGGAGTACAGTGGCACAATCACAGCTCACTGCAGCTTTGAATGCCTGGGCTCAAGCAATCCTTTCTCATCTCAGTCCACCCTGTAGCTGGGATTACAAGCATGCACCACCATGCCCAGCTAATTTTTTTAAAATTTTTTGTAGAGATGGGGTCTCACAATGTTGCCCAGGCTAAAAAGGAGCTTATTTAAAAGGTTCTAATTACAGAGTCTCATACCTCAAAGGTCAGCCAGGAGATTCCAGGATTCCTAGAGTGGTTAGATAATATAACTTGCCTGCTCTGTGGACCCTCCTTATGTGTCTCTCACTGACATGTGAGTCCTTGAAATGAAGAGACCATGTCTTTATAATCCATAAAATGACCGGCAGAGAATTCAAAGAGCTGAGGAATCAAAAAAGAAAAAAAAAACTGGCAGATCACAGAGTTTATTAAATATTGAATGGCAAATGGCTAGATTAATTAATTAATTAATTAGTTGGCATTTTTTTCTTTTCTTTTCTTTTCTTTTTTGAGATGGAGTCTTGCTCTGTCACCCAGGCTGGGGTGCAGTGGCGTGATCTTGGCTCACTGCAACCTCCGCCTCCTGGGTTCAAGTGATGTCTCAGCCTCCTGAGCAGCTGGGATTACAGGCACACGCCACCCCTTAGAGTCAGGGTTTTGCCATGTTGGCCAGACTAGTCTTGAACTTCTGACCTCAGGTGATCTGCCTGCCTCGGCCTCCCAAAGTGCTGGGATTACAGGCGTGAGCCACCGTGCCCTGCCTAGTTGGCATTTTTTTAATCATCTGAAATCTTTTTAAATACAGATTCCTGGACTCCACCACCCCCAAGATCTTATTTGAGAATAAGAATTTTGGATTGAGTGCAGGTATCTGAATTTTAACAAATAGCCTAACTGACATACTTTGATAAGTATCAGTTGTCTTCCACCAATCTGACCCATCTCTTACTTCAAACAAAAAAACAAAAAAAGACTATACAAATATTTGGTAGAAGCCAAATTTTGTACCGAAATTTCTGCTGCAAGTATCTATTTTTGCTGTTGTTTCGATGCATTACTTATTTAAGCCTAGAACGGTCAAGCATTTAAAGCATATTTCCAGCCCTGAGTTCCATTGAAACTTAGTTGGGAAGGCATCCCCAGTGAATGTGTGAAAATATTTTCACACAGAATATCAGAGTCTTCATAAATGTCTCCCTTTAGTTGACTTTTTTTTTGAGACAGAGTCTCACTGTGTTGCCCAGGCTGGAGTACAGTGGCAAAATCTCAGCTCACTGCAACCTTCATCTCTCCTCATTGCAACTTCCATCTCTAGGGTTCAAAGGATTCTTGTGCCTCAGCCTCCTGAGTAGCTGGGACTACAGGTGCGCCACCATACCCGGCTAATTTTTGTATTTTTAGTAGAGGCAGGGTTTCACCATTTTGGCCAAGCTTGTCTCGAACTCCTGGCCTCAAGTGATCTGCCTGCCTTGTCTTCCAAAAGTTCTGGGATTACAGGCGTGAGCCACTGCGTCCAGCCTTAGTTGGCTTTTTGAGTTACCTCTGCATTGGCATATTTCTAGATGTTCAGCAGAGGAAAACTGCCCACCTTTAGGAAAAGGTGAGAGGAGTCACAGGGAAGCCCAGTTACACCGTGAGGCGAGTGAGCGGCAGAGAGTGAGAGGAAGCAAGCTGAAGCCAGGTGGGAGCAAGACAGTGTAGCCAAGATGGGGAAGCTCAAAATGTCACTGCCACAGCTTGCTCAGGTCCTCCTAGCAAGAGGAGTCACTCCCTGTCCGTGCCCCTATTCTGATGTGGATATGTCTCTATTACAGAGTTTTTTTACAGCAAAGTGTACTTCACTGTCTCTGCCGGGCAGTAAGCTCCTTCCAGATGGGGCTGTGGCTGACAGTATCATGGTTAAAAGCTTGTTCTCCAGGCAGACCCCAAATTCAAATCCAGATCTGCCACTTATTGGCTGTGAGAGCTTGGCAACTTATCCTCCCAACCTCAGCTTTCTCATCTGCAAAATGGACACAATAATAACTCCCCTAGCGGGATGGTTGCATGGATTAAGTGAGATAATCCACATAAACTTCTTAGCAAGCTTCCATTGTAAGTGTTTAATAAATGTTAGTTCTTATAAATTATTATTTGACATGGTGGATCATGTGATCCACCTGCCTCAGCCTCCCAAAGTGCTGGGATTACAGATGTGCTGCCACCGCACCCTGCCAAAAGTTACTATTTTGAGTTTCTTGTACTGACTGAGGACACTGTCCTCAGTGTTTAAGAGTGAGCAGGGTTTAAGAGTCTGTTTAAAACTCTCCAGGGAGCACAGGTCTCCCCCAGGCTCCCTCCAATCTGAGGAAAAGGGGCTTTGATGAGGATGTACGGCTAAAGGGGTTTCCAAGGATACACCTGGGCTGCAAGGCTCCAGGGCAGGGGTGTGGGAATGGTGGTGGGGCCAGCAGGTTACAGCCTCGGGGCTGACTGCTACTGTCCCCTGCTAGCCTATGAGGCTGGTGTCATAGGAAGGCTCGAGCTGCTTCCAAGTTGGTCCAAGTTACTTGGAGGAACTCTTGCCCTCTCATGTCTAGGGGCTGGGTAACAACAGAATTTATTATCCAAACCTGGACATGAGTGGGAAAGGGTCTGTTATGAATAATTACACAGGACCGGCCCAGGCAAACCAAGACGGGGGTCACCCTACCTATGAATGTGGTTTAGGGAAGACTCTTGTGATGAATGAAATAGAAATTAGGACCTCTGGTACCCATCCTACCACAGCCAGCCTCAGCTCCAGCTGGGCACCTGAGGAGGATGGAAGACAAGGCCAGTCAAGGGCTCACTGCTGATGAGTCTAAGTATTTGCTGAAAGCCTTATGTGAAATGCCTAATGCTGTTGCACTTGGACCGGAAGCCCAGGTTGGGAGACCCCTCATGGCCTCTTCCCTGGGTCCACTCTTCTCTTAGCTCTTGGGGTTTCACCACTCTGTGGAAAGATGTAAACAAAAAGGAAGGCCAGGCACGGTGGCTCACACCTGTAGTCCCAGCACAGGTGTGAGCTGAGTTGGGAGGGTTGCTTGAGCCCAGGAGTTTGAGACCAGCCTGGGCAACAGGGCAAAACACCGAGTCTACAAAAAATACAAAAAAATTTAGCCGGGTGTGGTCATGCACGCCTGCAGTCTCAGCTATTCAGGAGGCTGAGGTGGGAGAATCACCTGAGCCCATGAAGTCGAGGCTGCAGTGAGCCATGATTGCACCACTGCACTCCAGCCTGGGTGACAGAGCAAGACCCCATCTCAAAAAAAAAAAAAAAAAAAGGAATAAAAGAAAAAGGAAGCCAAGAAAAAGAGGACCAAGAGACAGGTCTTCCCTAAGCCACACTCATAAGTAGGGTGACCGCCGCCTTGGTTTGCCTGGGCCAGTCCTGTGTAATTATTCATAACAGACCCTTTCCCACTCATGTCCAGGTTTGGATAATAAATTCTGTTGTTATCCAGCCCGCAGACTTCAGAGGGCAAGAGTCCCTCCAAGTAACTTGGACCAACAGCTCGAGCCTTCCTATGACACCAGCCTCATAGGCTAGCAGGGGACAGTAGCAGTCAGCCCCGAGGCTGTAACCTGCTGGCCCCACCACCATTCCCACACCCCTGCCCTGGAGCCTTGCAGCCCAGGTGTATCCCTGGAAACACCTTTAGCCCTACACCCTCATCAAAGCCCCTTTTCCTCAGGTTGGAGGGAGCCTAGGGGAGACCTGTGCTCCCTGGAGAGTTTTAAATAGACTCTTAAACCCTGCTCCTAACAGTGTCCTCAGTCAGTACAAGAAACTCAAAATAGTAACTTTTGGCAGGGAAAGGCGGCAACACATCTGTAATCCCAGCACTTTGGGAGGCCGAGGCTAATGGATCACATGAGGCCAGGCGTTCGAGACCAGCCTGGGCAACATGGTGAAACCCCGTCTCTACTAAAAATACAAAAATTAGCCAGGCATGGAAGCACACACCTGTAATCTCAGCTGCTCAGAAGGCTGAGCTGGGAGAATCGATTGAACCCAAGAGGCAGAGGTTGCAGTGAGCCAAGATCACACCACTGCACTCCAGCCAGGGAGATGGGACAAGACTCTATCTCAAAAAAAAAAAAACAACAACAACAAACAAAAAAACCCCACAGCTTTTACTTTCCATGGATTTAAGAGCTAATTTGTTTTTTTATAGTGCCAAAACTCTTGGGTGAGGGACAAAAAGACTATTTAACCAGCTATTGATTGTCCAGCAGTCACAGAATATTGAAGATACAGGTCAAAAACATCAAAATCACAATCAGCCACAATAACTAACTCCTGTCAAGCAGTTTACATTCACAATGTGCTTCCATACATACGACCTCACTGTTGCCTTTCATCCCCACTGAGAGATCAGCATTGTCAGCCCAAAGTCTGCAGGTTAGAAACAGGCCACTGAGAAAGGTTGAATTGCTCAAGGTCACTCAGTATGTAAGTGGCAGACCTGGAACCTGAAGCCAAGTCTTTTGATTTCAAACCTTGTGATTCTCTCTAATACAGGGAGTCACATATTCAGATTAACTTGAATTCAACTATAAATTTTCCAGGAATGAAAAGAAAAAGAAGAGAGAAAAAATACAGAGAGAAAAAAAAGTGAGAGGGAGGAACCATTTAAATAGTACAGGCAACATTTCTGACCCATCCTTTTTTTTTTTTTTCTTTGAGACAGGGTCTTGCTCTGTCACCAGGCTAGGGTGCAGAGGTTCACTTATAGCTCACTGCAACTTCAACCTTCCAAGCTCAAGTGATCCTCCCACCTCAGTCCCCAAAGTAACAGGGACTACAGGCACATGCCACTGCGCCCGGCTTATTTATTTATTTTTTTTTTTTTTTTTTTTTTTTTTTAATTTTGTCTAGTTGGGTTCTCATTACCTTGTCCAGGTTCGTCTCAAACTCCTGGGCTGAAGTGATCTTGCTGCCTAGGTCTCCCAAAATGCTGACATTACAGGTGAGAGCCACTACTTTTGGCCTCTGACCCATCCTTTTAATGCAAACATGGCATGGAATGCGCAAGCGATCTGAAACATGACAACATCGTTCACTCCACGGACTCCATTCTCAGATGCTTTCATCATGAGACTGTCTCGCTTCACTGAACGTGATTCTAGGATTTAAAGGCATGTATTTTTGGACAACACAACCCCTAAACACAAATGAACACCTCTAGGTCATCTGGTGCTCAACCGAAGGAAACAAGCATGCATTAGATGCTGGGGGTGGGACAATGTCAGACCCCACATGGCATCTTCCACAGGTCTCAGCCCCCATAGGAGCTGCGGCTCCCGCAGCGTCCACCATTTTATAACTGAAAAAGTGTTTGCACAGACCCAGCTCACCCAATCCTTTCAACATCCTTGAGAAAGGGAGAGTAGGACAGATGTCATTGTCCCAACCCATAGGTGGGGCAGGATAATATTTTGAAATACTACACTGTGTATTTCCTCTCCGTATTTTATGCTACGGGAAAGGAAGGAATGGAAGTAGTGAAGGCTCATTCAGGTCAGGCCTCTGAATGTGGGGCTGTCTGAGCTGGGCAAGTTTCTTGTGCCTGAGCTTAGCCCAGAAGTCACAGAGCTGCCTGCCACCAAGGCACATGGCTTGGGCAGAGCAGGTGCCAGCTGTGACCATGCTGGACGGAGGCTGGATGATCCTCCCCATAAACTAAGGCACCACTAAGCTGCCTTTCCTCTTATATGTATTAGTCTGTTTTCATACTGCTATAAAGAACTACCTGAGGCCAGGCGTGGTGGCTCATGCCTGTAATCTCAGCACTTTGGGAGGCCTAGGCAGGTGGATTACTTGAGGTCAGGAATTCGAGACCAGCCTGACCAACATGGTGAAACCTCTTCTCTACTAAAAATACAAAAATTAGCCAGGCATGGTGGTGCACACCTATAATCCGAGCTACTCAAGAGGCTGAGGCAGGAGAGTAACTTGAACCTGGGAGGCAGAGGTTGCAGTAAGCTGAAATCGTGCCACTGCATTCCAGCCTATCAGGCCACTGCATTCCAGCCTAGGCAACAGAGTGAGACCCTGTCTCAAAAAAACAAAAAAAAACCTGAGACTGGGTAATTTATGAAGAAAAAGGTTTGACTCACAGCCCCACAGGTTTAACAGGAAGCATGACTGGGAGGCCTCAGGAAACTTAAACAATCAGCAGAAGTCGAAAGGGAAGCAAGCACTTCTTCATATGGTGGCAGGAGAGAGAGACAGCAAAGGGGGAAGATGTGCCACACGCTTTTTTTTTTTTTTTTTTTGAGATGGAGTCTTGCTCTGTCGCCCAGGCTGGAGTGCAGTGGCGCGATCTCTGCTCACTGCAAGCTCCACCTCCCAGGTTCACGCCATTCCCCTGCCTCAGCCTCCTGAGTAGCTAGGATTACAGGCGCCCAACACCATACCTGGCTAATTTTTTATATTTTTAGTAGAGATGGGGTTTCACCATGTTAGCTAGGATGGTCTCGATCTCCTGACCTCATGATCCACCAGCCTCAGCCTCCCGAAGTGCTGGGATTACAGGCATGAGCCACTACACCCGGCCATGTGCCACACACTTTTAAACCCCATCAGATCTCATGAGAACTCACTCACTACTACAAGAACAGCAAGCGAGAAATGAGCTTTCATGAGCCAATCACCTCCCACCAGGAACCTCTTCCAATTCAACATGAGATTTGGTTGGGGACAGAAATCCAAACCAATTATACAACCCAAGGGAGTTGGAAGGATCCCCAATAATGACTGTAAATTTCTTCCAAACCCTGGGATATAGAGCACTCACAATCATGTTTCTGTTGAATTTTTTAAATGAAATATGAAATCTCTTGCAGAATGTATTTTGTGATTGCAAATTTTTCCCATTACACAAACAAAAAAAGAACAGGATGACAAACATCCATAAACTATACATTTGAGGTAAATGGGCTAGCCTCATCTGGAATAAGACACTTGGTTTATTAAACAGCCTGTTGGCTAATTTTTGGTTTTTCCTTTGTTTCCTGTAGAGACCACAGTTGTTTAAAGTGACTTCAGGGACCCCTGTCCTTCACTGACTTACTGGATTTTCTCAGCATCAGTTACCCTCCAAAATATATAAAGCCAAAGCAGCTTATGCAGCACCTTGGAGGTCCACAAAAGAAGGGGTTCCAAGAGCATGCAGTCATTAAGCAACTTTTTATGCCCTAGTTCCAGGGCCTTGCATCCAGATAGAAAACAAAGCTCAGGTACATAGAACGGCTGCCTGTCCTGTAAGGTTCTATGGATATAAATTCACTTGCAATTCGTCCTGCTGAAAATGTCTCCTTTCCTGCCGCCTACTCGGGTCCTGTTCTGCTTCTACTCTGCAACATTCTGAATTCTGGCTGTTGCTTTTGTTTTGTTTTGTTTTGTTTTGTTTTGTTTTGTTTTGTTTTTAGCATGTAAGGGTGTCTTTTCTCACTTTCAAGCTTAGCTATACATTCAAGGCTTTCTCTTATATTTCCAGCGTGTCTCTATGTCCAGAGCCTGAGGAGGGCTTCTCACCGTACCCTGGTTTGCTATGTTCAAGGTGGTCTCCATCAAAAGTTCATTCATTCAGTCAACATTTCTGAGAGCTTATGAGGTGTCAGGCACTACGCAGGACATAGAGGGCACAAACATGAGTGAGATGGCATGCCTGTTCCTAGCAATCTCATAGTCTAGAGAGGAAACTCCAGCACAACGGGGCTAGTGCCTGGCATAGGTGTGAACAAACGGAACAGCAGCAAAGAGAACCGAGCCACGGACTCCGATGGGAATGGTGGGGAGGGATTTGTACGTATGGCTGTGCGATGAGTGTGACCAATATCCATCCATGATCCGCATGGCAGGGAAATAAATTAACCTTGACATTTATGATCTGTATTTGTTTAAAAATACAATCGAGCATAATGTCAGATGGGTTGTTAGACTGATCCTCAAGAAACCTGGGTCAGAGTTCTCACTCTGCCTCTATGTGAACTGAGCACGGCATTGCACATGGCCAGGCGTCACTTTCTCACAGTATTATTTAATCAGTTGAGTTAAATAATCCCTAAGATCCCAACTAGCTGAAAACTACGTGATTATTATACTTAATGTCATCACTTTCCCACCAAAAAAGCATTTCTATAAAGTTATTTAAGAAAATAAAGCTAAATATATCTGTTTGCCAAGATCAACACATGCAAATTTAGCCAAAGGAACAGACCTAGAAGAAGAAAGCAGACACAAACCAAAAGACTAAAGAGAGGAGAGATTGCTGGGGAGCCCTGGGCACAATTAGTGGATGAAGCAGGAACACAGAGAAGTGTGGCTGTGGTTGTTTAGTTTTGACTGAATATGTGCAGGTCACCTTCTTGACCACAAACTTCTCAAAGTTCCAAATCACATCTTCTCACTGCAGCGCACTAAAGAGCACCGAGGGATCTTTCATAAATATAAATTGGTTATGATGAAGAAGAGAGTGTCGGTTCGCTGATGTTTGTTGAGTGCTGCTGATAACAGTCTTTGAACGTGCCCCGTGCTGCCTTCTCCTGACAAGCAATTTGTAAGACATAATGAGCCCGGTTAATCCAACACACGCAGGCCCCTGGATCACGGATAACAGAAACTGCGCGTCCTCCAGAGCACAGATCAGTATGAAGCGAGGTAAACTGTGATTCTAAATGCGTAGTTTCCTTTGCTCACCCGGTTCCGAATAGGTCGCTTGCAATCTTCAACTCCGCTCTGCCAAAGTTGGGTTCCTGTCCCGTTACAGAGGCGGCAAAAAGGGAAGCGCAGCGCCATCTGCTGTCCATCGAGGGAAGAGTCGAGGCTGCTACGGAATTGCTACGGTGTATGCAAGAAGGTCCTTCCGGTGGGACCCGGACTCCTTTGCAAAGCAATTCTCTCCACTATAAAGGAATACATGAGATTTATTTGTTACAGTGCGAGCTTTTGTATTTATTTTGTTTTCTTTAGGCCTGATGGTCTAGATAAAATTTCTCTGATTTCAGACAAAAATGAAAATAGAAGTTTAAACCTAGTGTATAATATTTTAATGTATGCACTAAACTACGGCATGCATTTCATAATAAAAGTATCTGACCCCAATTACAGAGCTTTCCTTCACATTCATTGTAAGTACCATAAAATTAATGGCGTACACACAAGCTGATATTTATACAAATATAAAGAGAACTATTGAAGAGGAAAATGTATTCAACTATGTTATAAAACAAACAGCACATTTTGAGTTATTAAAGTAAATATTTTTACAGTAACATTAGAATTTAAAGCAAATGGTTCAAAAGAAGTCTTGCTTTCCTAAAAAAGCTGAAACTTCACACCAAGTTGGCTGGTTTGTTCTTAATTGCACTTGGTATGTAATTCTATTTTAATAGTCTGTTTTCAGAGCTGACAGTGGGACACTGAGTTTCTTTCAACTATGAATGAAAACGTGCTGTTTAGGACTAGATATTGGCTTTCTAATGTAGATGACTTGGAGCTTGTGTGTTATGACGAGAAAAAAAAAAACGGTGAACAGGATGTCAAGGACAGCCACAAATATCTCGGAAGTCTCACCTACAGTACCGCCATCCCTAAGATTCTGGAAAGATACTATGACGGGGACCTGGACAGTGATACCCAGAGGCAGCTTCCTTGGGTCACTTTCTCCCGACATCTGATTCCAGTGGATATTTATTAATTAAGCTTCTATTACTATAATTTCAGGTAGGAGAGACCGAAACAGGTAAACTATGTTTATTTTTTATTACAAATATTCCCAAAAATATTTGGAAAGAAAAAGATGCTAGAAATAGCATCTTCAGGAAACAAAGTATAGGTTATGCCATAAGAAATTGCTGCTGCTGGACTATTTTTTTTTTTTTTTACCAAAAGCAAAGCAATTTCATATAGTTTACCCTAATACTTAGGAAACTCAAGGGTGCACTGACATGGAGGTGATAGGGAATGACATCCCTTGTAAATGCAGTCTTTACCTAGATGTTTCTTCACGTCTGAGGCTAGGTTTATGAGAAGTTATTTGGACAAATGTTTTAGTTTGTGACATGAGTTTTATAAAAGAGCACCATCCCTCAGCAGAATGCAGTAGCTCAAATGAGCTTTCAATAGGGGCTGCGATTTGGTTAAGACTTAGATTCTTATCCTTGTTCACCAGTTAAGTCTCTGTCTAACTTTTCTTATTGTAGAGTAGATAAGAACTATATATAAAATTAATATTTTCATACATTGACTAGTAGACATGCTGCAATACAAAAAGCCCATTTTTAAGTCAGTTGCTTAAATGTAAGCAAGCATTTCCTCAAAGAAATAAAAAGTGGTCCTAAAAAGTGGTCAAGTTTTCAGGTCCAGTCATGGGGGTCTACATAATTCACAATTCAGCCACACTCATGTTATTTTACAAATCTGAATTATAAGCCCAGGAAGCAGAAATACAAAAAGAAGAAGAAAAACAATCAAACACTGATAGTATGGTACTTAGTGTTTATGATACCACGTTCAGTATTCTGATAAACTATGATATTCTTAAGTATTGAAATACATACTTAGTTCTGAATGATGCTGATATTTTCATACTTCCAAAAAACATGAAATCTAAATCCTTTATGTATTCAAAAATCAATGACTCAATTTTTGATGTATGCAACAAACAAATCTGGGTTCATTTTTTTACATCTACACAGATCTACACCCATAAAGGTTGCAATGAGCAACCAGATGTGCCAACTGGAGCTTCCACTGAAAGCATAAGTCTCAGTCTGTGCATGATGAAAGTAAGAAAAACAAAGACAAGCAGAAATGCTCTCTTCAAAACAAAATAGAACAGCTTACCATAATAAAAGAAGTGTCACTCTAAAAAAACAAAGTACGAAAATTTTCAAAAAGTACTCTTCAAAGAGATGGGGTGACTTGAAGATAGAGTCAAAAGAAAATGTCTGAGCCAGGAGTGGTGATGTGTACTTGTAGTCCCAGCTGCTTAGGAAGCTGAGGCAGGAAGATTGCTTGAATCCAGGAGTTGGAGACCATCCTGTGCAATATAGCAAGACCCCATATCTAAGAAAAAGCAGAAAGAAAACAAGACACTATTTTATAGATTTTATTGATGAATAATTTATACTATTATAATGTATGCTTATTTTCATAAATTTTTATATTACTTGAGGTTTTCTAGGTTTATACATTTTAATATTTGAAATGTATGAAATTTTGAGTCCCACTGAAATTTTTTAGGAATTCTAAAAATGTGTTTTAAATAATTTGAGGCCCAGCGCAATGGCTCCCACCTGTAATCCTAGCACTTTCGGAGGTTGAGGCGGGCAGATCACCTGAGGTCAGGAGTACTAGACCAGTCTGGCCAACATGGCAAAACCTTGTCTCTACTAAAAACTAAAAGATAATAATAATAATACAAAAATTAGCCAGGCGTGGTTGTGGGCGCCTGTAATCCCAGCTACTCGGGAGGCTGAGGCAGGAGAATCACTAGAACCTGGGAGGTGGAGGTTACAGTGAGCCAAGATCACGCCACTGCCCTCCAGCCTGGGTGACAGAGCGTGACTCCATCTCAAAAATAAATAAATAAAATAATAGATAGTGTGTATTTCACCATTCATTTCACTTAAAATCAGAATAAATAGTGAAGAAACAGAAATATCATTTTCTCCTGTCTAGTGGTGCTCAAACAGAGACGGCATGTGGAGGAAGAAGGAACAAAGCATTAGGTCAAGAGACCTAGATTTCAGGCTGAACTAGGCCCTACAGAGGCTATAAACAGTGAATGGTGGTCCCTCACCAATATGAAAATAAAAATACAAATGACATTATACCATAAACTAAGTCCAAAAGAGTCCTTATTTTTCCCATAATGAACAGTAAATATTTTTGTTAAATATTTTATTTTTCTCCCCTAGAATTATTCTGGTGCTCCTGATTTGTTAGTTGCCTGAGAATAAGACATGTTCCATCAGACTCCAAAAAGTTCAGTACTCTCAAGCCTGTTCTTCTGGTTGGCTCTGCCCATCGGTCATTAACCTCTCTAGGCCTCTTTCTCCAGCAACACAATGAAGGGTTTTGATCAGGTGGCATCTGGGCTTCCACCCAGCTCTGAAGAATTACTCCCTGCTCCGGTCACTGCAGAGCCAGCCCTAGGCCGTGTTTCCTGAACCTCTGAAATCCTGCCACCTCCCTTTTTAAGAGCATGCTGTTGAGCTAACTCATGGGGCTGTGTGAATGAATGATAGAGAGCCTTAACCTTGCCGGGTGTGTCTTTATTTTAGTATTACGAACCATGAGACTCCAGTTAAGGGAATTTCAGACATTTTTAAGAATGATTTTGGTTTTTTTTCCAGGGGCGATAAGCGTGGTGCTTCCTGAGAGCAGAGGCTTTGGAGCATGACTGATAAGGGTTTAAAGGCTGGTTCTACTGAATGGGTGAAGATGCTGATTTGGTAAGGGCATGGAAAAACAGGCACTCTCAAGTATGCCTCTATGGAAAGGAGTTTGGGTTATAGCTTTCAAAATTTCCTGCTTATCTACTGTCAGGGTAATTCCATGTGAGGAATTTTTCCTGAAAATATACTCGAATAAAGGCAAAATATGAATTCACTGCTATAAAGAACTATCTGTGACTGGGTAATTTATGAAGAAGAGAGCTTTCATTGACTCACTCACAGTTCCACAGGCTGTACAGGAAGCATCACTAGGAGGCCTCAGGAAACTTACAATCATGGCAGAAGGCGAAGGGGAAGCAAGCACATCTTACCACGGCAGAGCAGGAGAGAGAAAGAGAGCAAAGGGGGAAGTGCCACACACCTTCAAACAACCAGATCTCACGAGAACTCACTCACTATCACAAGAGCAGCAAGGGGGAAGTCCACCCCCATGATCCAATTACCTCCCCCCATGCCCTCCCCTGACATGTGGGGATTACAATTCAATATGAGATTTGAGTGGGGACACAGAGCCATACCATATCAGGGTAGAAGAACATGGACGGGTGCCAAGGACTCTAAGGCACAGATTGTGCTAGTCAGTGACCCACTGCTCCTCAGCGCACAGCCACCCTTCTAGACTATGCTTGTACTCCTAGGGCTGGGAGTGTGCAGACCACATTTTTCAGGCTCTCTTGTCAGCCGTTTCCTGTTTGGTTCTCCCAATAACAGACTCTAGAGGTCTTTTCTTGGTCCAAGAAGAGACAAACATTCTGCTTCTGGCCCTGGCAGGGTGGTAGTTGCTGGGGGAGGCTGGCAGGAACTGTAGTGGCAATAGGATTCCGACCCCCCAGCATGATAGGCAGCATCTTTTCAGCTATTTCAGTTCTAATCTAGGTGCACCACTCTGGCAGAGCCAGAACCAACTGGCTCAACATTAGCTCCTACAGTGCCACCTCTACCCTGGGGGGATTAGCAGCTTCTGATCTCAGATTATCACACCATCTTCCTTTTTTTCACAGGGCCCCTAAACCTTCCTCCTTTTGTTCTTCCAACACTTCTAAGACCATTCTAATCAGTTACCTATATTGAATTTTTCTCTGTTTGAAATACTAAGTAAATTCTGTTTTTCAGGATGAACTTCAAATGATACAAAGGTCATTCATTCCAGTATTGTATTTAATTTAAAAAATGATTTTATAACAATGTGTCACTCAGTAAGGAACTGGTTAAATAAATTATAGCACAAACAAACAAAAGAATACTATACAGTTGTCAAAAAGACTGATGCAGTTCTATATGTACCAATATGAATCATCTTCAAGTTGTTATAGTTAAAAAAATAGGTACAGAATACCACATGTCAGATGCTATCACTTGTGTTGATCTCTCTTTCGATAGAATTTTAAGTTCGCAGGCTCTCTACGCTGGCCAACTGCCATGATTTAATTGGCTCCATGGCCACACTGTGGCTGAAAAAACCTTTCTCATCTTCTTTCTACCATTTCCTCTGTTTACCTTCTTCCTCCAAAAACATTAAGTTTCTGTCATCATCTATGGCTGATAAGATTCATGTAAATCTAAAATGTAATACGATTAGATTCTCAGATCATTTCAAAATCCAGTCAGAGATTAGGAGTCCACACTGTAAACTGCTACTCGAGCTTGTTTGATCTGCAGATTTCTTTGTGTTTTTTAAATTCTGTGGGTGGGGACTGATGCAGAGTTCTCATGTGTGCATGACCTATGAGACTAGAAAACTGTAACACATGGAGATCTCTTTTTAAAATTCTGGAACAGATGTAGGGTAAGACTGAGCACCCCATCATGCCTAAGAAGTAGCCAGCCCTCCTCCTGGTCTATGAGGAAGATGCTCAGACTGTGACTGTACAAAATAACATGAAATGGGGGGAGAGAGATTGTGGAGCCATAATTTTATGAAGATGCCAATCCACTTTCTGCACTTTATCTGTTGGAAAAAAACAAAAACAAAAAAAACAGAAGATTGAATAGCCAGGTGTGCTTTCACTTTTGTGGGGAAGAAGACAGTATTAATGAGAGGAAGAAGTTAAACTTCTCTGAGAAATAGAGGGTTTTACTTGACAGGGAAGGGAACCTCACAATCAAATTTTGGGTATTTTGTGTTGCTGGCAGATTGTCCAATGAGCTAGAGACAGGAGAAATGAATACATTCTCTGGGGTAAAGGAGTTGTGTAGCCTTTGGGTTTACTTACTTAATGTTTGTCCTTGACTCATTTCAGCATTTCTTGGAGCAAAATAAAAGAGGAATTTAAAAAGGCAGTCAGGGGCTCTACTGCATTTTAAATCCTAAGAAGTGTCTAGGATTTTTGAAGTGACCCCATAAAGATCCAAACAGAATTTATCAGTCTGGATTTGGTCAGAAAACAGTTACTACAAGTATTAAGAAATAAAGGGTTTAACACAGGAATTAAAGACTACAGCTAAAGAAGGAAAACAGTCCCTAACTTCCGTAAAACATTATGAAATTTATGCATGGGCCTTTTTTTTTTTTAGCTCATCAGCTATCGTTATTGTTACTGTATCTTATGTGTGGCCCAAGACAATTCTTCTTCCAATGTAGTTCATGAAAGCCAAAAGACTGGACAACCCTACTAGGCCCTAAACTAAAGCAGTGAATGGGGAGAAGCAGCCAAAGCTCACAGGGAAACCCAGGAAACTTCCAGGTTGCACCTGAGCATCACAGCTACCACGCGGGAGCGCTGGAGAAACCTGCAAAGCCATCGCAACTGGCTGCCATGACTTCCTGTGAATAATGGCTTTTGCTTCACTGCCGTCTTCCAAATCTCAGTGCAAGTTTCTCTCTTGCCCAACTAAGAACCATACAGGGAAGGGGATTCCAGGGAAATGTAGTTCCAGCTTTACACGATGCCAAGCGGGCAACGGACAGTCTAGTACACAGAACTTCACTATTATTTCTTCACTAAAACCTTTAGCAGTCTGGGTGCAGTGGCTCCTGCCTGTAATCCCTCACTTTGGGAGGCCGAGGAGGGAGGATTGCTTGAGCTCAGAAGTTCGAGACCAGCTGGGCAACATGGCTAAATCCCATCTCTACCAAAAAAAAAAAAAAAAAAAGAGCTGGGCATGGTGGTGCACACCTGTGGTCCCAGCTACTTGGGAGGCTGAGGCAGGAGGATCACTTGAGCCCAGGTGGTCAAGTCTGCCCAATCGTGACCATGCCACTGCACTCCAGCCTGAGTGACAGAGTGAAATCCTGCCTAAAAAACACAAACAAACAAACAAAAACCTTTAGCATTTGACATGTTGGCTACTTCTTTCTTTTCAGAATACTTTTTTCCCTTGGATTCTGAAATGCCACTTTCTCTTGGATCACCTTTTACCTGGTTTTCCTTTCTGTCAGCTTTGATGCTTCCTGTTCCTCTCCCAGAGACAGTCCTGGGACCTCCTTGCTGACCTCATTGAGTCTCATGACTTTGAGTAGGTCTGTGTTCTGAGGACTGCCAAATATAGATCCCCAGCTAAGATTCGGCCCCAAAACTCTTGACTCCTGTATTCAAGTGCCCTCTTGACTTCTCTGCTGTCATCTCTAATAGCCAAACCAAACTCTAATCTCCCCACAAAAAAAAATTTATCCCTCGTTCTTCTCCATCTCAAGAAATAGCAACTTTCTTTTTTCAGTTGCTCAGGTCAACAAAATCATCCTTGATTTTTCTCTTTCTCTCATCCCACATCCAATCCATCACCAAATCCTGTCAGCTCTATGCTCAAAATATATTAAGAATCTGACCACTTCTCATTACCTCTGCCTCTGTAGCCCTTTGCAAACTCCTGCCTGCATTTCTGCAGTGGTCTTCCAACCCACCCCACCTCCAAGTCTATTTCCAATACAAGAGGCAAAGGGATTCACTTAAAACGTAAGTTAAATCACATCACTCCTCTGCCCAAAAGTCGACAATGATTCTCCATGTCAGTTAAGACTAAAGTCACAGTTTACAATGTCACACTATCAGAAAGGCATTTCATGACTACCTTACATAACACAGCAGCCCCATCAACACTCTCCTGGGACCTTGCTTTATCTTTCTCCATAGTGTATATTACCATCTGGCCCATTGTGTACTTGCTTATTTAGTATTTTATATCCCTGCTATGGACAGAATTATGACCCACCCCCAAATTCATATCTTGACATCCTAACCCCCAATGTGATGGTATTTGGAGATGGGGCCTTTGGAAGGTAATTAGGTTTAGATGAGGTCATGAGAGTAAAGCCCTCATGAAGAGATTAGTGCTCTTACAAGAAGAGGCATCAATAAACTTTCTCTCCCTCTCTCTCTCAATCCACCCCCCACTTCCTCCTATCTCCACACATTAAGAAGGCATTCACCTGCAAGCCAGGAAGAGAAACTTCACCAGGAAAGGAATCAGCCTGCACCCTAATCTTGGACTTCTAAGCCTCCAGAATTGTGAGAAAATAAATTTCTGTTGTTTAAGCCACCCAGGCTGTGATATTTTGTTAGAGCAGCTCAACTGCCTTGGTTCAGATTTGGACAATCCCACTGTTTCCAACAAGGTTATAAGACACATAAAGGACAAGATTTTCTTTTTGTTCACTGCTGTATTTCCAGCCGCTACTTGCCACTCAAAATATAGTATATCTCCACAATGAATAAATGACTGAATGAATGAGTTGCCCAATGTCATGGCTAGAATGTGGCATAGCCTGAGCTAGCTCAGATGCTAGCTGATAACTACACAGTGAAGTAGGGATAAGTCTTAACCTGAGCCTTAATTGTTTAAGATTAAACAACTGTGTGAACCTGATTTGCAAATAGCAATATAAGCAACCCATCTTCAATATTCTAGTACATTCAGAAAATGCAGATACAAATTCTGCCCCTCCAGGTTTCTCCTAGGTGAAAGGAATGATCATTCACTTAAGAAAATCTTATAGCACATCTGTCTTGACATAATCTTCACCTGGTAAACAGCATTTGGGAATTCAGAAAACACAGCATTAAATTCCGCTTCCCATCCAAACCACAGAAGTGTGTTTATTTCTTGAAGGCTACTGCAGAACTAACTTCCCAGTATAAGGGCCAACCAGCACTCTTGAGGTCTTGACTTTAAAACCAAGGCAGTGCTTTTTTAATTCCCCAAGAGGGAGAGCATGTTGGTAAAGAAACATAACTCACAATGTAAATTAGCTTCTGATAGTAATTCATCTGGTTCCACTAAAACAGAAAGCTCAAAACCATTCAGACATGTTTCCTTGAGACTGCTGAAATAAGATTCTTTTAAAAGCAGTAAGTAGTAACCATCCCTGAAAATCAAGGCAAAATGGGCCAGAAATGAGAAGCAGTTTGTAAATTCTGAGTTTTGGTCCACTGGAGCCAATTACTCTAACAGGGACAACCTTGGTGTCTTTATTTGGATGTTTGAGATAGCCTGTTTACTGCAAGGTAAGTGATTGATGTGTGCTCTCAGTGTAATTGAGGAGAAACCTCTCAGATCACAAATTCAACCAGTAATTACTGTAGGATTCCTCTGAGAAAGTGTCTACATAATTTCCTTTGTATGTGTTTTCCAAAAGGACTTATGTCTCCTATCCAGTGTTCTCTAAACCACAAATGTACTCCATTGATTTTCTCAGGCTACAGTGTGTTGATTTTCAGCCCATAGTGTATAAGGTGAAAGGAAACAATAACTGAATATAGAAAATATTGATCTGCAACCATTGATTCAAGGCCCCGGGGTGTCAAAAGATTAGTTACTTTTAAGAGAAATCCTGAAGGTAACTTTCAACTACTTTTTATTGACCAACACAGACCAGATAAACCCTTCTATTCAAAGCCATAGGCTTTTCTCCAAGAGCCATAATGAAAAACCATTGTACTCCCTTGCTTGAGATCCAGGTAAGACAACATAGTCTCTAAGTACATATAAATGATGTACTGTTACCAAATGATTCATGGTATTCTAATTTAACTATAGTAACAACTAGTACATTTAGTGTTTACTATGTCTCAGGAATTGTTCCAAGTGATTGACATATATTAACTTATGTCATCATCACAACACCCCTCTGAGGTAGGTACCAATATTATCCCCATTTTAAAGAAGAGGAAACTGAGGCATAGAAAGAATAAGTCACTTGTCCAAAGTCAAACAGCTAGTTAGTGTCAGGGCCAGGCTTTGAATTCAAATAGCTTGGCTCTAGAAATTATACTCTTAACCATTGCATGATGATAGCATTCAAATGTTAAGGGAAACCTGAGAAACTTCACTGAACAAAGTTGCAAATGAAAATTATTGAAATATTGGTCATTATTCTGCATCAGCAGAAGGTGAAGAAGGAAAAGCAATACTTTCAATTCTAAGTACTTTTCTGGTTTTTTGTTGAAAAAATAATTTAGAATAAAACTAAATAAATGTATCACCCCATAGCTGACTAAAATAC